>NW_016158365.1:109687-133679 GCF_001687245.7 Rhagoletis zephyria | reverse complement strand
ATCTAAAAAATCAACCGTCAGAATTTGATTGAAGGACGCCATATTTCAGAATTTTATTGAAAAACACCCTATCTCAGAATTTGGTCTCAGCAAATATGGCGTTCTTCAGTCAAATTCTGAAGTCGGGCGTTCTTGAATTTTTTGTTTATATAGGGCGTTTTCGAACTGGCTGCCGAGATAGGTTGATCTTACACTCAGCCATCGAATTAAAGTTGACGTTAAAATGGCTGTACTTGAATATTGTTGGTATTAGGACAAATTTTAACCAACTTGAGACTATATCATTTTCTACAAGATTTGATTTTATCTGTGTGACCGAGTCTCATCAATAAGCAACAGTGAAATGAAACTCAGTGACTATAAAATAGTGAGAAAGGACTGTATATCAAGGCACACAGGCGGCGTTCNTCAACTTGAGACTATATCATTTTCTACCAGATTTGATTTTATCTGTGTGACCGAGTCTCATCAATAAGCAACAGTGAAATGAAACTCAGTGACTATAAAATAGTGAGAAGGGACTGTATATCAAGGCACACAGGCGGCGTTCTTTTCTATATAAGCCCAGAATGGCAATGTTAAATAATAGAGGAAACGGCCATTGAAAAAGTGTATGGTGTTTAATTATAAAGGTCAAACCATAAATATGTAGATCTAACGTTAATTGGATTGTATAGGTCGTCAGACAGATAAAAATCTCCAGAAAATGTATTTTGTGATTCTTTTAAGGAAAAAATAAAATAACTACGTGATACTACTACTGAAACTCTCATAATGGGAGATTTCAACATCGAATGGTTGGTGAATAGTTCTTCCCGACAACAAATTTGTCAATCAGTAACAGACAATGCATTTAAGCAAATAGTATTCGAGCCAACGAGAGTATCGCGAACCAGTGCAACGTTGACCGATTATGTATTGACAAACATTTCTGACATAGAAGCAAACGTTAAGTGTGATTATAAAATAAGTGACCACGAATCCATAGAAATTTCTTATAAAAGTCGGACAGCTAAATCGCAAAAAAGGCAAAGCCACTATAAAAATTTGATTTATAACAAATAACTATATATTGGAGAAATAGCAAACAAAAGTTTTGCAAACATTAAACAGAATGCTAATAACCTGAACGAGATGGTTGACCTGTTCTACTAACTAGAACACTTACGTAAAGAAGGAATTTTGATAGGTAGTTTCGAAGTAAATTGTGCAATTTAAATTAAAATTTAATTATAAATGGTCCAACTATTTTATGGATTGGCAAAAGTATCAACAGTATAGGAATTGCTATGCTAATGAACTTCAAAGTGCGTGAAATAACTACATATCCAAAAAAAAAATTGATGCATCAAATGACAAAAAGGTAATATGGAAAATGAAGAGAAAACCGAAATATTCAAAATAATCGTGAATTCCAAAGAACAAAAAATAAGTCAGTAATTGCTAATGAACTAAACAAATTTTTTATAACAAGTATCGAAAAACTCAACAAAACATCCCCCAAGTGCCCTATACCAGCAAAATAAAGCCCTGTGCTACGCAATTTAAATTTAACTCCTTAGGGTTAAACGATAGCAAAAGCATGCTTAAATCCATGAACAATCCTTCTGGAAATTATTAATGCATCTCTTCAATATGGAGATTTTCCTAAAAGTGGAAGCGCCAGTGTAGAAAGTAAAAAACGCGGTTAACCCAGAAGAATTTCGTCCAATAAATACGTAAATGACTGAAAGCAAAATACTCGAAAAAATTGTTCACAAGCAATTAGAAGCTTATATGCAGAAGAATCATCTGATTTCTGAATACCGATCGGGATTCCGACAACGAAAATCAGAAACGAACAAAGGAAATTGGATAGTTGCTGTATATTTGGATTTCGAACGAGCTTTCGAAACAATTGATATTAGATATTATGATATTAGAAAAAATTAAGCGTTATCGAATTGGATGTGTTGAAAATCAGAGGTTTAAGAGTTACTTAAACAACGGATGGCAGTGATCCAAAATCTCTGAAATCGTCTTGAGTCCTCGGCCAATAATACTAGGTGTGCCCCAGGGCGCAGTGCTTGGTACTTTACTTTTTTTAATATAAATAAATGATATGGAAAAAATACTGCAGGGAGTAAAGATTTGCCAATTTGCTGATAACACGTTATTGTATACGACCGGAGATTCATGTCAGGAGTGTATTACTCGGTTAAATGAAAACTTGAAAAACGTCAATATATGTATACTTAAATATGAACAAGCTAAACCTTAATGATAGTAAAACAAAAGCAATTGTAATTAACGGCGAAGCGCATGATGATCTGATTGGTAATGATGAAATAATAGATAAGGTCGATGAAATTAAATATTTAGGTAAAGTCATCGATAAAAAAAAAAATAAATTTCGATAAACACTTAAATTACGTTTGTAGTAAAATTAAAAAAACAAATGGATTTTTCCAAAGAATGCGTAGGAAAGTGTCTATAAATAGTGCCGTAAATATATTCAATGTCATGATTAAGCCACATTTCGAGTATTGTTCGACCATACTATTCCTAAGATCCAGTGAGATGAAAAACAGAATGTAGAAATTACAAAACAAAGGAATACATTACATTTTATTATGTAATAGACTGACTCCGATCACATATATGCTCGAAATTTTAAAATGGCTTAACATTAACCAAAGAACAGTAATGAATGTTCTACTTTTTGTATTTAAAACGAAGTATAATTTGTTACCGAATTACCTAACGAATCAGATCGTATATGTAGGGGATGTACAACCATCGTACAGTTNAAAAAGGTAATATGGAAAATGAAGAGAAAACCGAAATATTCAAAATAATCGTGAATTCCAAAGAACAAAAAATAAGTCAGTAATTGCTAATGAACTAAACAAATTTTTTATAACAAGTATCGAAAAACTCAACAAAACATCCCCCAAGTGCCCTATACCAGCAAAATAAAGCCCTGTGCTACGCAATTTAAATTTAACTCCTTAGGGTTAAACGATAGCAAAAGCATGCTTAAATCCATGAACAATCCTTCTGGAAATTATTAATGCATCTCTTCAATATGGAGATTTTCCTAAAAGTGGAAGCGCCAGTGTAGAAAGTAAAAAACGCGGTTAACCCAGAAGAATTTCGTCCAATAAATACGTAAATGACTGAAAGCAAAATACTCGAAAAAATTGTTCACAAGCAATTAGAAGCTTATATGCAGAAGAATCATCTGATTTCTGAATACCGATCGGGATTCCGACAACGAAAATCAGAAACGAACAAAGGAAATTGGATAGTTGCTGTATATTTGGATTTCGAACGAGCTTTCGAAACAATTGATATTAGATATTATGATATTAGAAAAAATTAAGCGTTATCGAATTGGATGTGTTGAAAATCAGAGGTTTAAGAGTTACTTAAACAACGGATGGCAGTGATCCAAAATCTCTGAAATCGTCTTGAGTCCTCGGCCAATAATACTAGGTGTGCCCCAGGGCGCAGTGCTTGGTACTTTACTTTTTTTAATATAAATAAATGATATGGAAAAAATACTGCAGGGAGTAAAGATTTGCCAATTTGCTGATAACACGTTATTGTATACGACCGGAGATTCATGTCAGGAGTGTATTACTCGGTTAAATGAAAACTTGAAAAACGTCAATATATGTATACTTAAATATGAACAAGCTAAACCTTAATGATAGTAAAACAAAAGCAATTGTAATTAACGGCGAAGCGCATGATGATCTGATTGGTAATGATGAAATAATAGATAAGGTCGATGAAATTAAATATTTAGGTAAAGTCATCGATAAAAAAAAAAATAAATTTCGATAAACACTTAAATTACGTTTGTAGTAAAATTAAAAAAACAAATGGATTTTTCCAAAGAATGCGTAGGAAAGTGTCTATAAATAGTGCCGTAAATATATTCAATGTCATGATTAAGCCACATTTCGAGTATTGTTCGACCATACTATTCCTAAGATCCAGTGAGATGAAAAACAGAATGTAGAAACTACAAAACAAAGGAATACATTACATTTTATTATGTAATAGACTGACTCCGATCACATATATGCTCGAAATTTTAAAATGGCTTAACATTAACCAAAGAACAGTAATGAATGTTCTACTTTTTGTATTTAAAACGAAGTATAATTTGTTACCGAATTACCTAACGAATCAGATCGTATATGTAGGGGATGTACAACCATCGTACAGTTCCATAAGTAAAGTAACCCTTCTTCTTACCGTTTTTTCTGGCAGGCTGTAGGTGTATATTCGGCAGGATGTAGGTGTGTTTTTGGTTAATATGTTGGTGTTTTTGGTTCAGTGTGTTAGTGTATTTTAAATAAATTGTAATAGAAATAAAAGAAATTGCAAAATAAACGAAAGGCATTGTAAAAGATAAGAGCACATGTCAAAAACAGGTAATCTCAGCTGTAGGCATTTTTTGGCAATCAGCTGATAGTGTTTTTACTTATGAAACTGTACGATGTGTACAACCCTACAACTTAAGAAACAAGAATGATTTTAGAATTAATCTCTATAAATCTAATAAGGCACAAAATATTTTATTGTATAAAGGTCCGAAATTATTTAATGAATTGCCTACAGTGGTCGAAATAAATATAGCCGCACCGCATTTTGACAAGTTTTAACATATTATTTTTTTGTTATTTAATTTTGGTTACTTTTTGATAAAAATATAGTTAATTCTTTAACAAAGCCCGTGTAAATCCAAGTTTCAAACTTTGTGCAATATTTACAAAAAATTCAACAAACTTTCGTAAAAGATTCTGAGTATGCTGTAGCCCAGTGAATTCTAGAAAGTACAAGTTTCAAATGGCTAAAAATTACGGTTGATTGCTTAGAATTTTNACAGAATTTATTTTTATATTGAAGAAAACCGAAACATCCTGGACAAAAAGAATCTAAAAAATCAACCGTCAGAAGTTGATTGAAGAACGCCCTATTTCAGAATTTTATTGAAAAACACCCTATCTCAGAATTTGGTCTCAGCAAATAGGGCGTTCTTCAGTCAAATTCTGAAGTAGGGCGTTCTTGAAATATTTTTTTTTTATATAGGGCGTTTTCGAACTGGCTGCCGAGATAGGTTGATCTTTTACTCAGCCATCGAATTAAGGTCGACGTTAAAATGTCTGAACTTGAATGTTGGTGGTATTAGGACAAATTTTAACCAACTTGAAACTATGTCATTTTCTACAAGATTTCATTTTATCTGTGTAACCGAGTCTCTTCAATAAGCAACAGTGAAATGAAACTTAGTGACTATAAAATANGATTTTATCTGTGTGACCGGGTCTCATCAATAAGCAACAGTGAAATGAAACTTAGTGACTATAAAATAGTATTATTTGATTTTTAAGGAAAAAATGAAATAATTACGTGATACGACCAATGAAACCCTCATAATGGGAGATTTCAACATCGAATGGCTGGTGAATAGTTCTTCCCGACAACAAATTCGTCAACCAGTAACAGAATAGTATTAGAGCCAACGAGAGTATCGCAAACCAGTGCAACGCCGATCGATTATGTATTGAACAGTGTTGCCACAAAAAAATTACCAGATTCCTCAAAATCAAATGAACAATACTAAAAATTCGAACAAATTACTCAAATTGTGATTGTGAACTGCGTACTATTTACAGGTACTTAGTATAAAAATTAATTACATTCTTCAATTCAATTGGTACATTTGTTCTTGCAGCTCAAACAAAGTATCACCGTTATTTTTTATGCCTTGGTTTGTATATAATATTGCTGCAACTATATCAGTGCCCAATCTGGTCCTCGAGGCAGTCCTTCACATTTTTAAACTTCTAAATATGGGCATTTGGTCCTGAAATATAAGCATTTAAAGAGAGTGTCGTTACGTGAAATGGAAGTTGATTTTTTCTTTTCTTACAAAATCGCAAAACTCTGCGAATTGTGGATGGCTATTTTCATGAAACTTATTTTAATATGATTTGGAGCAATTCTAGTTGTTTTTAGAGTTTTTTGAATTAATGAAAATTGTTTCAATTCTCTTTTACAACCCCAAGTGTGAAACGTGACGTGACGTGGCGTCACGTGACATAAATTTCCATCGTTATATTTTTGTTAATATTGCTTTTAAATGAATTTTCAACGCAAATAAAACATGTATTTTAAGGAGATTATACTTTATATTTTAACTTCAGCGCCAATTCAGAGTCAATTTATTAGAAATCTATGATTTATTATGTTTCAACCACATACGCCAAATTCGAGCCAAATCGGACCATAAATACGGTTTTTCGAAATATCTTGACCTTGGCACCACCTAGGAAGACCATTTTATGCAAACGTGATTCTACTTACATAGCCAGTTTATATTTAAAAAAGCAGACAAATCGGTAGATATACAACTTTTTTTTTGTCGTGGTGGACTTTCCGCTGGATACACCCATATACGTTCTATTGAAGCAATAGAAAAGGGCTATATTGCTAATGCAGATATATTTTTTTTTTATTGGAAAACTTATGTATATGAACCTGAAGAATTTTTTAATTCAAAAGCTTTTTCCATTAATTTTCCGGATCTAATGAATAATCAGTATGAATATTCTTATGATCGAACAATGCGTGTTCTCTCCATTCGTTATCGAGATTTTGCAAGTTCAAAGCTTAATAAAAATTGTTGAATATAATTGTTATAAGGCCATAAAATAACAAAAACAAATAACTTAAGGACGAGCACACCTAAAAGTTAAACATTTCAATAATAGAAATATTAACAAAAACAACAAAACCAACAACCACATGATCAAGTGAATTGCAGCGGAATAGCTGCGCTTGATTGTAGTTGGCTTAGCAAGTGAAAATAGTGGAAATAAGCAACAAGAATTAATAAGGCGAACTTAGCACAGTGCGTAGGCAACTGGCTGAGTCAGTGCGATGGTAGGTTCGAATCTTACTGAAAGAAGTCTGATGAGGAAATGTGGTGATTTCCGAAATAGCTATCACTTCTACCATTTTTTCAAATTATTGTTGCTNAGTCTGATGAGGAAATGTGGTGATTTCCGAAATAGCTACCACTTCTACATTTTTTCAAATTAATGTTGCTTTTCCACAATAAGTTTTCATTAAAAAACGGCCTCGAGCTCAATAAAAATTGTTGAATATAATTGTTATAAGGCCATAAAATAACAAAAACAAGTTCAAAATAAGTTGAAAATATAACGATGGAATGAAAAAAATTATCGATAACATTTTGAATATATAACAGCAAATGCAGATGTACCTAATGGGCTGTTTTTGCTTACGCGTAAAAGCACATTTAGCGCATTTAGCTCTAAATGCTACTCTAAATGTACATTTATCCATACAAAATTCGTCACCTAAATGCAACTAAATGCAACTCCATTTTTGCATTAAGAATCTAAATGCTAAAAGCAACCCTGTGATCTTCCAAAATTTCCACGATTCGAACATGGTTTAGTGAGAAAAAGTCTCAACATTGCATTTTCGAGTATACAGTGGCTAGCTGCGTTTCAGTGATCGCCGATCGGGATTTCATTTATTATTTTCCATTATTTGGATAAAGAAAAGTTAAGAAAATTCAATATCGATGTGATGCTGATAGAAATCTGGATCAATTTTGATCAATTCTGCTTGTTTTGTTTCCTAATTAAGTGAGGAAATTTTAATTGACAGCACCGACAAATGAATATATACATAAACAAATGGTCGGTCATGGTTAAAACCATGATAAAAACATAGCAGGGTAGAACCGTTCTCTCAATTTGTCGGCCATGATTTTTTTTTTGAAGTTTGCCAACATTTTAAAATCATATATAAGTGAAAATAAAAACTTGAAATTGTTCGAAATTGTTGTTGCTTGAGATTGAAAATGAAAATGTGTGTGTGAGTTTGTGAGTAAATTTAAAAATTAAATTGTTTGGAAACATCAAGAATTTTAAAAGTGACTCTCAGCGGTTCTACCTTACTATATATTTATCATGGTTAAAACAATTCAAATTTGTATTGAAGTTTTGGTTTAAAATTTATTTTTTCCTTTTCAGTAGGGTTTTTGCACATTATCTTCTGCGTGAGAATTGATCGTAATAGATACGGATCTGAATAAGCGACTGGAACACGGCTGTTTGTCAAAAGCATACGATTTCGAACTCGCGTAAATGTACATTTGCTAAATGCGGTAGCATGAACGCTCTTCGAAAACATATGTTCGAAAGTCCTAAATGTTGCATTTTAAATGCAGCAAAAACGCTGCATTAGAGCGAAAAACACCACAAAAGCTGCCCGACAAACCAAGCGAAATGTCCCTTTCCTTAAAGCTATTTATGGTGTGTATGGAGGTGTTTGAAGCTCTGACCAGCCGTTTGAAGGAAATGTGGACAAAAATCAAAATTTTTTGATTTTCTCGCCGCCATGTTGACGTTTGATCAAACTGCTTACGTTGTGTATGATAAAATCGAATTTTTAAAGAATGAGGATGCAAGAGAGAAAAATCGAAGAAAACCAAACCCTTTAACAATGTGAACCGGAAGAAAACTAAAATTCTTTGCTTGAACGAGTCATGATTGCATTGTGTATGGCGAAAAGGCAGAAGTAGGTTTGAAGAATGTTTAACAAGCCGCTTGTGTGGTGTATTTCGCTATTAATAAAACTTCGGAAAGCTTTTTGTTCAAAAATTTGCAGAGCGATTTAACAACTCTCTTGTGTAAAACATGGTTATCTGCAAATATATCAGGAGAAAATTCCTCAAAATAAAAATTTTCAAAAAATACTCAAGCGCACCTGAAATTCCCCACGTTTTGAGGAATTACTCACAAAGTGGCAACACTGGTATTGACAAACATTTCTGACATAGAAGCAAACGTTCAGTGTGATTATAAAATAACTGACCACGAATCCATAGAAATTAATATAAAAGTCGGGCAGCTAAAGCGCAAAAAAATGCAAAACCACTATAAAAAGCTTATTTTTAACAAATAGCTAAATATTGAAGAAATAGCAAACAAACGTTTTGCAAACATTAAGCAGAATGCTAATAACTTGAACGAGATGGTTGACATGTTCAGTGATAAATTAAAAGAGCCCATTCAGAATATGGTTATAACTAGAACAGTTACGAAAAGAAGGAATTTTGATGGGTAGTTTGGAAGTAAATTATGCAGTATGAAACAAACAAAAATTGAATTATATAATGCAGCAAAATGGTCCAACTTTTTTATGGATTGGCAAAAGTATCNAGCAGCAAAATGGCCCAACTTTTTTTAGATTGGCAAAAGTATCAACAGTATAGGAATTGCTATGCTAATGAACATCAAAGTGCGTGAAATAACTACATATCCAAAAAAAAATTAATGCATCAAATGACTAAACGATAATGTGAAAAACAATTACTACTAAATGAATAGAGAACCGAAATATTCAAAACAATCCTGAATTCCAGAGAGCAAAAAAATAAATCAGTAATTGCTAACGAACTAAACAATTTTTTTATAACAAGTATCGAAGACCTCAACAAAACATCGCCCAAGTGCCCTATACCAGCAGCATAAAGCCCTGTGATACGCAATTTAAATTTAACCCTTTTTTTTTGTTTTTTTTTTTTGCGTTGAAGTGAGGTAAAAAATGCCTTCGCACCATGGGACTCACATTCTGTTACTCTCCCTGCGTCCAGGGCCGCCATTTTATTTTTTAAAATTTGTTTCGCTAGTGTGGAATTTTTGCAGGTTTATGTCGTAGCAGTATTATGTAACCTCGTGATGATGATGTTCAGGAACTGTTTCCATTTCCCGCCGCTTCTTTTTAATCACGTGTACGACAAAGTTTGTTACCGCATTCCAATAATCTTCGTCTGACATCAATTTCTCTATAATATGTCCAGTCGTGTGTTCTCCGACTACCCGTACTAGGGCATATCTTTCGTTTTGCCATCGTTCGCATTTAAAAATCGTGTGCTCTGAGTCGTCAAATTCTGTGTCACCATATATACATCTAGGTTGGTCTACCTTTCCCATACGATGCAAATATTTTTTAAAGTGTCCATGGCCGGATAGAAACTACGTGAGGTAGTAATTAACTTCACCGTATTAGTTTCGCTGTCCACCTTCCGCTTGGTTCGGTGTTCCATATTGCTTGCCACATCCCTATGGTTTTTTGTCTCGCTTCTTGGGGGCTTAGTCTCGGCAGCCTCCTCTTTTTTGCTTCCCATTGTTGTCTGCGTTCCTCAGCTAATAGGTCTATGGGGATGGTTCCGCTTTTAACAAGGACTGCTGCTCCAGACACCGTTCGGTATAAGGAGGCTACTCTGAGTGCGCAGGTGCGCTGCACAGAATGTAGCACTTTTCGGCGACCTTTCAACTTTAGTGTGTCTGGCCAGTGTTCGCTTCCGTATAAAAGGATCGAGTTCGTCGTTTCCATCAGCAGCCTACGCTTGCTTTGACTTGGACATCCAATAATTGCCATCAGTTTGCTTAGCATTCCCGTTACTCGCGCAGCTTTTTCCGGCGCGGTTTTAATATGCGCCCAAAATGTCAGACGAGGATCTAGTTGTACTCCTAAGTACTTTAGACGAGGATCTAGTTGTACTCCTAAGTACTTCACCACCATTTTTGTCGTCAGCGTTGTGTCAAGAGTGGCATGTCCACTTCTAACGGTATGTACCTTTTTGTCAGAAGGATCAGCTCTGTATTTTCTGTAGCGGGTTTCAGACCATGGTCCTTAAGCCATGCTTGTACTCTGATCATCACTTGTTTCAGCTTTCTTTTTGACCCTTCGTTATTACGAGCGGTTATTATAGCAGCCATAACGTCTGCGTAGCCAACAAGATGAATGTCGTCAGCCATCTCTATACGAAATATTTCGTCGTAGCTCATACTCCAGAGGTCTGGGCCAAGAATTGAACCTTGGGCCGCCTCGACGATATTTGCTTTGATTTATATAAGCAGTCGGTTGCTGAGGTAACTCCGAATTATCTACCCTAGGTAGTGCGGGATTAAAAACCTTGTTTCCAATGCATTTATTATGTCGGCCCACCTGAGACTGTTAAAAGCATTTCGGATGTCCAGGGTTGCAAGTAACACTATCTGCCTCGAGTGTTGGTTACCACATTGAGCGATTTCTACACTCTCCATCACATCTTGAATGGCTCCTAATGTAGACATGCCGGCTCTAAAACCGTGCTGTCTGTCAGACAGGCCGCCGCTGTTTTCTATCGCCTTAGTAAGTCGATATTTGATCATCTTTTCGAAAATTTTTCCTGCAGGTGGCCTGTATGCAGAAGGAGTAGCGGATCCCCCTTGCCTTTACTAATCAGCACTAACTTCTGCTTCTTCCAGACTTCGGGAAAGGCTCCTTTCAGACAGGCGCTGTACATGTTAAGCAATATATTGGGCCGTTCAGTCGCCAAAGCTTTTAACACCTCCGCAGGTATTCAGTCAGGTCCCGGCGCCGTATTGTTTTTATCCCCTTTGCTGCCAGTACAAGATCTTCTGCTGTGAAAGGTGGGGCAGATTCGGCTGTTAGATGTCCAGACACTTCTAACAGAGGCTCATGCGTACGAAACAGAGTGTCCACTATCTTGCTTATCCCGTCGCATGTCATTTCAGTCGCAGGTGACTTTGCTCCCAGCTTTTTCAACACAATTTTATAACCCAGTCCCCAGAGTTGTTATTTAGGTCGTCTCTACGTTCTTCCCATTTTTTCTTTTTTACTACTGCTTATTGCCAATTTTAGAGCTTTTCTGTGTTGTTTGTAGTCTTTATATTCCGTGGGCGTTGGTTCTAATCGCCTAGCTCGAGTGAGTATTCTTCGCTTCCGTAGGCAGACCTTCCTGAGTTCAGCAATTCCAGCCGTCCACCAGTATACCGCTCTTCCTTTTAAATTACATGCAATTTTTGGCATTGAAGCATTGTATCCTTCTGTTATGCATCGCATGGTTGTCCTTACTAATTTCCTAACGTCGCTGTTGACGCAGATTCGGCTCGCAATGAGCAACGAAGGCTTCAGCTGTTTTACATTCCACCTATGTGTACCAGTTTCCTTTTTCTCTGAGCCTTGATGGTGTCCCAATTAAATGTTGAAGATGATGTAATGATGATTCGCTTTGTGTTGACGACGACTAGTCCTAATCTAGCATGCCATGTACTGTATCCGCCTACCTCTTGAGTTCGTTGTAGACGAACCACATTCTATTGCTTTTGCGTTAAAGTCTCCTGCCATTATTATACGGTCTCCTATTTCTAGCGCTTTGTCTTCGATGAGTTTTAGTTTCCGAGTGAAATCTACGACGTTGCCGCCAGGCGTTAAGTAGCAGCTCATTATGGTGAATAGGTTGTTTTGTAAGTATACAAAACCGTCTCCAGATCCCTTTTTAGCAAAAGTGTAGTTACTGATTTGAAGCCAGATGGCGGCACTGATTATCACTGCATGTACTTCCTTTTCAATGATAAGTAGCGCTATAAGTGCAACTGCTGTCTTGCTCCTATGCATGTTAGCTTGAAGTATCTTCATGTTCCGTTTAGACATCGGTCAACTGCCAGAACCCAGCATGTGTTTTATATCGTTACTTTCAGCATCTATACATAAGCAGAATTTCCGTTCGTTTGTGCATTCCTTTATCTTATGTCCTGTCTCTCCACATCGGATACAAATTCCCTTACCGCTTCTGTCTCGCCCCTTACACCCCGTGCGAAGATGTCCTACGCCGAAGCACCGGAAGCATCGCTTCAAGTTAGTGGTCGCCCTCGTCCTAGCACTGATCCATCCGACTTTGATGTTCTTCGCCTGAAGAAGTTTTACCGCACTCTCGCTGGCAAGTATTACGAACGCTCTGAGTTGCTGTCGGGTGTTTGATGCAGTGACTTTTACCACCATAACCTCTCTGTGGGCGACCACTTTTTTTACGGCGTTTTCGACCTCTTTCTTGTCAGTTAAGGCATCTAGGTCCCGGATCTCTACAGTCGTGGTGGGCCTAAGAGTGGTGATAGAGGCAACCTCTTTTACTAACTCCTCCAGCTGTCGTACGAAATCAGGCTGTATAGATTATCCCTTTTCTAGCTCTAGTAGAAGGGCGCCAGCTTGTGTTCTTCTGATGCCTTTTACCATCGCGGTCTCATCTGGTGTCGTTCTGCTACGGATAATGTTCAGAATTTCCGCGTAGCTGCATCCCTCCGCTGGTTTAACTAGCAGGGCCTCTGGTTTTAGTTTGGGAATTCGCTTTTTCGTACAGTGTTTTTGCGCTGTCTCTATTCCCTTGCGGTGCTTTGCGAGGTTTTCCATTTTCATTACTCCCCGCAAGAGCACTTTTGGGGCGGGGGTTTTGACAACTAACAATCTGCCACTGAATTTGTCTAGTGCTTCTGACCCTTGGGTTTGCATTTTAAAAACAAGCTCTTGTTGCGCAGAGCCTGCGTCTACGTAGTTTATTTGTGGATTATCTGCTGTTACCAGTGTTTGCTCAAATCGTTCCGATCATTGCATTAGTCGCTTTGTTTGCTCTATTCGACTGTATTGCAACTCCTACCGTTGGGGTCACGCTTGCGCCTGCAGGCGTACTAGCTTCACTTACTGGCGTAGTCTGGGCCGTAATATTGTCCTTCTTTCCTCTTAGGGGCATTTGAAACGACGTGGTCGAATTAGGTGTGTTCGCGTTCTGTGGCGGTGACCGAAGAATATGCGAGCTTCTCGCGAAAGGACTCTCCTCTACTGCACTATCTTTTGTTTTTTCCATATTTTTATCCATTCGTTTTTAGTTTACCAACGCATTGTGGGCAGGGGGGCGGGCCGAAATAGCCAAGAACGGGTGTACCCTCGGGAACGACACCCCTAATCTAGTTCCCTGAGGCCTGACCTTCGCTTTAGCAGTCCTGGAAGACACGGATGGGCCGGAGCTCGACCGGAGCAACTAACACTACTAATTCTTCGCCAAATGCACACTTCAACCCAAGGTCCAAATTGGCTGGTTCCTGATATACGTCACAGGCTAACACCTCGGCAGACAAAGCTCACATTACCCCTTCTACAGCGCTGACGGAAAACACCAGCGAAGTTTCTGGGGACTCCCAGTGCGCCCTTACATTTACCGGTCTAATTATCGAAAATCAACCACACCTAACACGGTGTACAGACGCTGACCAACACACCGCCCGATGCGGAACAGACATGTGTTGGACTTAGGCTCGTGATCCCACGGTGTCGCCGAAGCGAGGGACGCAGATAAGGCGGCGTCTACTCACCTGACGCATCAGCTTCTTAGGATATGCGAGACTTTGAATCTGCATCCTCCACTTATGCCGATCTTGGTTGGGGACTGCTTATTAGGTATTCGCAGCTAACCAATTACTGGACAAAAAGCCCACTAATTGGTCGTTTCACTATCCACCACCTGTGACCCGCCCAGTATCCTGAGCTTAGCCCTGGGGCCGTTTGCACCATGTCTATTTAAAGCTAACTGGAGGTACATCCTTCAGTTAAGCACATTGACTGCTTTATCGATAACATGTTATATGCCGGGAGTCGATAACGATGTTTAACTGGGAGTTAGAATTAACTAGACATGGTTCAAACGGCCCTTGGAGTTGAACGATATAAAAGCATGCTTAAATCCATGAACAATAAGAAAGTTCATAACTTTATTTCCGCAAGAATTATACTGAGCGTATTTCATATAGTAGGTCCAATACTTCTGGAAATTATTAATGCATCTCTACTATATGGAGATTTTTCCAACAAGTCGAAAACGTCAATGGTAGCGCCAGTGGAGGAAGTAAAAAACGCGGTTAACCCAGAAGAATTTCGTCCAATAAATATGTTAATGTCTGAAAGCAAAATACTCGAAAAAGTTGTTCACAAGCAATTAGAAACCTATATGGAGAACAATCATCTGCAGCCGGATTCCAGCGTTCACTATCGTTATTTTGAACGCTAAAAATCTCCAAAAGAATAGCAGGCGCGCCTAACAACATGCAACATCTAGTTACATGCCCCTCATACTGCCAGCTTTTGTTGATTACACACTGCATCTGTTACTTTTTCATGTTGGCTGCTTTTTGGCTCCACTGATTTTCATTTAGAGAATTTTGGCGATAGAAATTTAGCCTAGCGGTTTTCAGAATTCCACACACATAAAAATTTTGGTGTCATAACAGCACTCTTTGGTGTTGCTGTATATATAAACTAAAATAAGTGTAAGCTTAACACCAAAAAGAGTCAAACTAAATAACACTAAGAGTGCAAGTTTGACTCTAGTGTGGAGTATTTGTGAACAACACTCCAAAGTGTTAATTTAAATCCAAAAAGTGACAATAGGAATTACACTAAAAGGTGTAATTTTAAAGCTTAAATTTCTAAAACTTTAAAGTGTAGTTTTAACTCCGATGAAGTACTAATAAATGTTACACTAAAAGCGTAATTTTAACTCTTTCCCCCAAAAAAGGTTAGAATGAAACCGAATTCCTTTTGGATGAATTTTTTTCTTCAGTACAAGTAATAATAATTATTTACAAATGTACGTTTAATGTGGCCAAACATAAATACACTATTTACATAAATATTACATCCGTTATTATTATATATATATTAGAATTAATATGATAGCAATCATAAGGCTTGGTGAATTTCAGGTTGTCAAAACGTATTACCTCCGTTTCGTTTGAAGGAGACAGCTCGTAAACATTAAGAACATCATCAAAAGTTTTAGTATTATAATATTTAAAATAAAATAGTATAACATTATTAATAACATATGTGGCTTTTATTGGCCCGAATGAAAGCGTTTCGTTTTCTTTTTTCAAAAATATCATAAAGTCAGTTCTATAACGATATCCGTATTTATATTCAATCCAGGTTGAAGAAAATATGTTACTAGTTTGGTATTCTGGTAAAACCATAGATAGACAAGATTTGACATTTTCATTTAGGTCAGTACAATTTATACATTTTTTCTTCCCTACTGATATTTCATTTATTAAAGCCCCCTTCCACAACACACTCATTTTCATCTGATACTTTCTGGCTAGCGATTTGCATATGTTTTGAAAATTATGTGTGAGTTTCGCCTGCCTTAGGATTTCGCGATGTTTAGCCTCATATCTCATCGCCCATGTATGGATAACAGGACCTAGCTTTCTTATAACCGATGGGTAGTGCGTTAAAAAGTGGTGTTTAGGTAATAAGTTTACTTTATATTGTTCCACAATCAGAGTTCGAAAATAAACGAAATGAATCGTATTGTTTTGTTTCGTTTCTCGCATAACAGAGAGCAAAACACAACCGAAACCCAAACAAAGAAAATTTTAGTTGTATTGGGTTTCGTTCTGCTTTTGTGCGCGAGTGCAAACGAAACAAAAGCATAAAGTGAGCAGCTGGGTGAGACAAAACCCTCAGGAATCATTCGCAAACGTTTGCTTGGCGATTTGCTCATTACCAGAGTTTGAAAATAAATGAAATGAATCTTATTGACTCTAGTTGAATTGGGTTTTGTTCTACCTAAAGTGCGCAGCTGGGTGTGGCAAAATTCGCAGGAATAATTCGCAAACGTTTGCTTGATATCATACTTACAAAGAATGAAATGGAAAAGCCGGTTAATTTGGGAAAAACACCTATTTAGGTATTTAAATGTATTATAAATGAATGTGCATATATGTACATACATATAGGTATGTATTTCCAAACTTATTAATTGGTAAAATGTACTATAGAAAACCATGTGGATACTGTGGAAATATATTACAAATTCATATTAGGGCTTGACTTTTCTGATTTACCTATATATTAGAATATCAAATTTAAATTACCTCTTAAAATAAACAAGGATTATTAATGATTTCTTACAATAAGATTTTATTATTGAAAACACTTGGGGCAACGTTGCTCGCAGTTGCAGCAAGGGTTTATTTTGAAAGGAAATAATCAGAACAAAACACCACGGATTAATTAAATATAATACAGTTGGTTTATTATACAATTCGCTGAAATATGTATGAGTATTGGCTTACAATATTACCTTTGGTAAAGTACGCAGGGGTGGTGGCTGGCAGACGTCCGTTGATCCCCGAGGTCTCGACCACAGTATATACAGTAATAAACCTTTTTGAGTACTCCTCGGGGGTAAAATCTGATCAGGGTTGAAAATGAGAAGGAGCAAGCATTTTGTTGATTCAGAGTTGTATACAAAATTACTGTGGTATGAAAGGGAGCAACACCGTACTATGGCAGAGTAGCACAAGTCATGAATGTATAATAGTGCCCGAAACTAATTGCAAAATTGTAAAAACATTCAAATTATTGTCTATTATTATAGATACTAATACAGATAGTTCATAGTTCATAGTTCAGTGTATAATAATTAATATTACACCGTACATGATAATGAACTGTTAAATGCTGAAAACGCTTGTAACTTGTAGATCACTCAAACTTGGGTGTGCTTAATGGACTGTCTGGGCGGATGCGCTGGCAGGCATTGGGGTCTGTATAGCTATCCAAACCTTGTTTTTTTTTTTTATAAAGACTTAAATATATTCGTAAATTTAGAATTTGGCTTGATAAATTCACAAAACTTACGCTTTTCATAAAAATATAATCTTACAATGGACTTTTTTTATTTTAAAATTACATTTAAGAAAACTCCATTCAATGCTATAATTACGATTTGAGTTTTCCATTTTATAAAACACAAGCGTTAATTACGTACTTAACTATTGATATTATTCTTCATTAGGCATGAATATCAGCATACATTAAAGATGAATATTATACTTCACCTACATTTTGTTCATAAATAACACATAATTATGTATATTTTAACCTCGAAAGGAACTTTTTCTAATCATGAGGCGAAATTCCCCACAGTAAGTGTTGCCGTGCGCGCAATACGAAAACGCTGCACACAACCCAAAAGTATTCCTCGGACACCAAATGGTGAAAAACTGCGAAAAGGTTTATTACTGTATATACTGTGTTTTCGACAGAAGTGACCGAACTAATTCTTGCGAAGTTAAGTTTGACCTCCGAGCCACAAATTGTTTGGAGGGGAAACTCAACGAAGTTTTATATTTAAGCGGTAAACGCATATACGTACATGCTAACGGCTTAGCATTAGTCAGGCTCTTTATGTATGTGTGCATCCGTTGCACATTTATACAAGTCTACGTTAGGATGGTTCACCCTTTTAAGTGTTAGGTTTAGCATGGAGGCCTAAACTGTCGNTGCCGGCCCCATTGCTATACACAACAATAGTAAGTCGAGTCAGCCACCACTCCTACTTATAAGCACATAAAGAAAATATAACACAAATATTGATTTTCGTTGAGCTGGTCTCACCATGGATGTTCGTCTCGGACTTCTCAGACTGTGGGAGATAAGAACTTAAATAAACAGGGCATGGCTTGACATTTCAGGGCACAAATGTAATAATATTTATTCAAAATGCAAGATATGTACATTTATTAAAAATTCAAGAGATGTGTATTTATTCACAATTCAAGAAATATATCTTGCAGTTTGCAGTTCATACTCGCTGAGAGATTTTTTTTTTTTGGAAGTGTAAAACAAGGTAAGTATTCTCTATATCAGCGACTCAGGATCGGCCAGCCCCTGACAGTAGCCATCCGAAGATGCTATTCTGTGCCACGAGAGGGCCGAAGACGGCAGGAAGGGTGCCCGGCAGAATGATCTCCGGGTAAACATCTGCTCCCAGCACCGAGCGAATCGGAGTTGAGGCGAAAAAATTAGGAGCTGCCAATCGAATGTTGATATAGGCCGTGGCTATCGAGCGATGGACGCTGGCTGTGGGGCTTATCCGCGCATAATTCGCCACGTGCGAATACCCTCGTAGTTTGCCCAAATTTCCCTCGCAGCCGAATCATGCAGCTTCGGTGGTTCCCGCGACCAATCTCCTCCAGTCCTAATTCCCGCACTAAATCAGCCGATATCACGGACGTTGGCGCGCATACGTCGATGGCTGCTCGTTCACCCTTTTAAGTGTTTAGTTTAGCATGGAGGCCTAAACAATTATCAAAGTAGAAAATAAACATTAAAAACCATTCATGAAAACAAAAAAAAAATAACTTATTAATTACACAAAATAAAAATTACATAATTCATACTGGTTTTTAATAAGTCCATAAAACACAATTTTATTACTTTCTGTGCCACCCCGAAATGCCTTGGAAGTGATGTTATTATTTTTGTAGGTCTTGCTGAGTAAAACCAAATTCGAAATACGAAATTTGCCAAACACCCCAATACATTGGTTTGCGGTTAAAAATCCGGTTTTTTGTACGTTAGCGCACTTAAAAGCCTGTAATTGTTGACTATCAACCGAGTTTCTCACTCGTTTAAGAAAGAAGAAACTTGGGCCTTTCAAATGATGTGCATATATTTAAATTTATGAACCTTAAAATATCTGCGTATATATGCCCAGCAAACAAATTTTTTTTAACTCTTTTCACAATTTTTCAACTTGGTTTTTATGCACGATTTTATGACGCAACCATACTAATCCTGAATTGATTCAAAAATTGCGTTTAGTTATGAGTAAAACGAATATTCGTTTTCAGAAAGGCTGAATAACTTAGTTAGTCAGGTTCACTTTATAACATAATGCGTAACACATCGCCAAAGTTGACACACACTATTTAAAAGGTCTAAGTTTCTTCTTTCTTAAGTGATGAGGAACTGAACATGGGTTGATATTCAAGTAAGTTACAGGCTTTTAAATACGCATAGGTTCGAAAACCCGGGTTTTAAAACGGAAATGAAGATTTTGTCGTGTTTGATAAATTTCATATTTCGACATAACAGCATAAAAAACGAAGAAGTTGCATGTTTCAATTCCTNAATTTTTTTTAACTCTTTTCACAATTTTTCAACTTGGTTTTTATGCACGATTTTATGACGCAACCATACTAATCCTGAATTGATTCAAAAATTGCGTTTAGTTATGAGTAAAACGAATATTCGTTTTCAGAAAGGCTGAATAACTTAGTTAGTCAGGTTCACTTTATAACATAATGCGTAACACATCGCCAAAGTTGACACACACTATTTAAAAGGTCTAAGTTTCTTCTTTCTTAAGTGATGAGGAACTGAACATGGGTTGATATTCAAGTAAGTTACAGGCTTTTAAATACGCATAGGTTCGAAAACCCGGGTTTTAAAACGGAAATGAAGATTTTGTCGTGTTTGATAAATTTCATATTTCGACATAACAGCATAAAAAACGAAGAAGTTGCATGTTTCAATTCCTGCATGATTTCTATGGTATTTGGTTTTGCAATTACTCTCATTGTTGCGTTTTGTATACTATACATACACATGTACATACTTTGCGTACATACATGAATACAAACACACATGGCATATGTACGAAGCATACACAAGGGCATAGCTGGTATTCATGTGTAAGAAAACGAATCGTTTGAAACGATCTACCTATGCTCGTCAAGGAACGAAACAGAAATCGTTTTGTTTGCACTCTTTTGCTTTGCAAATGTACTGGTTTTGGTTTTGCTCATGTACAAAACGATTCGAATTGATCGCAAAGTTTTGTATCTTTGGACGAATCATTCGTGAAATGTTTCGTTTGTTTTCGAACCCTGCTTGGTGAATAGTTCTTCCCGACAACAACTTTGTCAATCAGTAACACAAAGCATTTAAGCAAATAGTATTAGGGCCAACCAGAGTATCGCAAACCAGTGCAACGTTGATCGATTATGTATTGACAAACATTTCTGAATGTGTATAAAGTTAGCGAAACAACATCAAGCAAAAAAAGTCGCATATAACCATGAATTTTCCGTTTTTTTGCCGTTAATTAGCTGTGGAAAAAATAATTTTGTCGCTCTGGTCTTTTTTTAGATATAAGGTGTTTTGCTAAGTTTATATAAAGTTAGCGAAGCACCCCTCCAAACTCAAAGATAAACGACTAGGCTTTATGTCAAAATTTGCCGTTTTTTTGGCGTTCTAAGATGAGCTAGTTTACTTTTGAAAAAAAAATTGTTCGCAATTTTTTTTAAATGTTCAATCATTTTTAGAAGAAAAGGATAATAATATAATAGAAAAGCAAACCCGGTTTCTTTATGTACCACTTTCAAATTTAAACAAACAACAATCACCATGGTTAAAATGCAAAAAATTAAGAAGCTTTCTTCAAACGACAAAATCAAATACAGTTTTAATGCACAAAGCAAGCCAAACGGCAAATTATGCAACAAAAAAATTAATTGTTATATTTTTTTAACCAATTTTTAAACCGCTTTCCAAGTCCCTATTTTTTTTTAAATAAGGCTGTTTAAACAAAAAACAATTAAACGACAAAAACAAAAACAGTTTTAATGCACAAAGCAAGCCAAACGGCAAATTATGCAACAAAAAAACTAATGTGTCAATGTTATTGTGGCTTGTTAACATTTTATTTTTAATATTTTTATTGAGCTAAAAATAAAATGTTAACAAGCCACAATAACATTGACAAATACATAGTTTAGGAAGAGCCTGCCTGAAACTATACAAAAAAGCAAATAAGGTGTATAGAATTGACAACAACAACGACGCTGTCGAGTTTAAATAGCGCCAAATCAGCTGCACTTGATAGTAGTTGGTTGAATAAGGAAAATGAATTAGCAACAAGAGTTTACGGGATGTACATAGCTCAGTGGTTAACGCTTCTGACTTTGAACATCGAATTCGCAGGTTCGATCCCTGCTGAAGTCTAGAAAAAAAAGGCGTGAGTACTAGGTACTCATGAAATTTGATGTGTATACATATGCGAACGGCAAAGCATAAAAGTAAGTTTACATATAAATATTATCTCAATCAAAGCTCGTTAGCTGTCAAATTGGTTGTGCTTGTTATTCACACAACTCGAGGAAAAGTTAAACTTCTTCTCTGTGCCAACGTGATCACTTTTTTTTTTGCAACACATATTAGGCCATTTAAATATATTTTAACTGAATATTTTATTAAAAATACCTTTGCAAACCTATTTTCCTCACTAGCGTAAATTTTTGTGTACTTTAACATTTGACATTCCTCCTCTTCTTCGCAAGTATAATCGATAAAACTGGGTTGGACACCAAAAAGTTATCGGTTTAATCTGAGATATTTTTAATTATAATTTTGCATGGCTAATCTCTTTTTCTAATAACAGATTAGGGAGTCAAGCTCGAAAATTAGGATAATATTTTTATATATAAAGGCGATTCAGTTACACACATACAAATGTAGGTTAGGTTAGAAATTAAATATTAATTTCACTTAATTTTATTCATTTTGCTGATTTAATGTTTTTATTCATTTTCATTTTTAATTCTTTTAATACATGACATTAGCGGTATGATTGATAAAATATACTTGTACATATATACTTGTTACTCAATGGCGTTAAAATATCTTGGAAACACCGCATATAGGTAGATTTTCAAGTTTTATGCGGCAAAAAATATTTTACTTATTCAAAATTGTTTATCAAATGTAAAATTGAAATAATTTGTATAACAGATAGGTTATATTAAGAAAATATATATATCAGCCAATAATTTACTATTTAAATATATTGACTACCTTTATTTATAAAATGTGTGTACACTATCTTTGGTTAATTAGTTTTCGCTTTCAGAATCTTCGCTGGCCGCAACTATTCCTTTGCCACATTTTTGACAACGGATTTAGAGGGTAACAGCAGCTTTATTGTATCTGGGGAAAACGATTTGATATTTTTTCTTTTTTTGGTCATGAACCGAAATACTGCTTAAAAACGAGTCCGAGCTCATCAACAGCCGGTTATATATGTCACGGTTACATACTTCACGAGAAAACTTCCGGGAATAATTTTCTCGGTAGTGTTTGTTGTGGGCCTCTTGAGCCTCCTCGATAATTGTCCTATTGTTAATAAGGAATTAGTATCTTGTGCATTGGGGGTGTTATAGGATGCCATGCCGTCGTCGATTCGCCACTTCTCGCTCGCTATGTTTGAGTTCCGGTCGCTTAACGAAAAATGTTGCATGTGAAAGCAACAACAAAGTTAGCTAGCACGGATAGACGATTGCAAGTTTGGTTGTACCTCATTGAGTTCGTGCGTTTCGCCACTTGCTAACTGATGACGAATCGATGACGGCTAATAATCAATTGTAGCGCATTTCCTCTTACTATGCATATGCCTAAATGTATGCAACCATTTGGCAAGCGAACGCAGGGTGCTTCAAATGAAAATAAAAATTTTATGCTGAAATACACATGCTAAGCCCTTCGAAATTTCGTGCTGGGATATGCGTTACAGCTTCGCAAATTTTACCCCTACCGAAACCAAGGATGTATACACATCAAAAAGAAGTCTGATGAGGAGATGTGGTGATCTCCGAAATAGTGCTATACCTTCTACCGCTTAGACTTTGTAGCTTTTTAAATTTTTCCTAATTAACAATCGTGGTACAAAGCTCAATAAAAATATTAAAAATAAAATGTTAACAAGCCACAATAACATTGACAAGTACATAGTTTAGGAAGAGCCTGCCTGAAACTATACAAAAAAGCAAATAAGCAAATGGATGTATAGAATTGACAACAACAACCACGCTGTCAAGTTTAAATAGCGGCAAATCAGCTCCACTTGATAGTAGTTGGTTGAATAAGGAAAATGAATTAGCAACAAGAGTTTACGGGATGTACATAGCTCAGTGGTTAACGCTTCTGACTTTGAACATCGAATTCGCAGGTTCGATCCCTGCTGAAGTCTAGAAAAAAGAAGTCTGATGAGGAGATGTGGTGATCTCCGAAATAGTGCTATAACTTCTACCGCTTAGACTTTGTTGCTTTTTCAATTTTTCCTAATAAACGATCGTGGTACAAAGCTCAATAAAAAAATTAAAGAAAAAATTAATTTTCTTTTATTAATTTTAACCAATTTTTAAACCGCTTTCCAAGTCCCTATTTTTTTTTTAATAAGGCTGTTTAAACAAAAAACAATAAAACGACAAAA
>NW_016158365.1:100361-109598 GCF_001687245.7 Rhagoletis zephyria | reverse complement strand
TTTTATTATTTTTAACCAATTTTTAAACCGCTTTCCAAGTCCCTATTGTTTTTTTTAAATAAGGCTGTTTAAACAAAAAACAATTAAAGGACTAAATCAAAAACAGTTTTAATGCACAAAACAGCCAAACGGCAAGTTATGTAACAAAAAAATTAATTGTTTTTATTATTTTTAACCAATTTTTAAACCGCTTTCCATGTCCCTATTTTTTTTAAAGTAAGGCTGTTTAAACAAAAAACAATAAAACGACAAAAGAATAAACCGTTTCAATGCACAAAGCAAGCCGAACGGCAAATTATGCAAAAAAAATTAATTGTCTTTATTATTTTTAACCAATTTTTAAACCGCTTTCCAAGTCCCTATTTTTTTTTAAATAAGGCTGTTTAAACAAAAAACAATTAAAGGACCAAATCAAAAACAGTTTTAATGCACAAACCAAGCCAAACAAACAATTAAACGACAAAATCAAAAACAGTTTTAATGCACAAACCAAGCCAAACAAACAATTAAACGACAAAATCAAAAACAGTTTTAATGCACAAAGCAAGCCGAACGGCAAATTATGTAACAAAAAAATTAATTGCTTTTATTATTTTTAACCAATTTAAAAAAAATAGGGACTTGGAATGCGGTTTAAAATCGGTGACTCCAGCCAGTCGAGCAGAAAACCCCCGGACCAGCATCTATACCTTCAAGCGAAGACAACGCATCGCCTTCCAGTCGCCCATATCCTCCAACTAGTGCCACCCGATATCCGTCGCTCCGTCGCCCACAACTAACGCAGCCCTCTTGCACGCTCCGATTTTGGTCCTTCGTCGCCTCCTTTTGACACCAGCCCGCAACAGTCCATGCGGATCATCATCATCAACCATAGAAGTACCCAAAGCCCAAATAAAGCCGTAAGTAAGAAACGAATTTCTTTTAACCCCACTTACGCCCAAAAAGGAAAAAAACATACATATATATATAAAAGAAGCAATATTTGTGGAGATCTCTTATATAAATATTCATATTATCCCGCGCAATCAGCAAACGGTGCGTATTTCTATATGTATTTTCGAACAAAGTGAAAATAACTGCGAGTATTTACGTGCTCTCTCATTTTTTTCCACACATAAATATTGATATATGAGCGCGCATACATATGTGTACACACACAAACGTTCACTTAAACATTAAATAGTTAAAAGTTAAAAAACTCCACAAATATGAGCTTATCTCTAACCCCTCATAAAATATTAATATATACTTATATACCTATACATATATACATTACATATATACAAATATATCAAAAAGTGCGGTACGGTGATTGAATTTTTTGCTCAAGCGGGTACAGTGGTACGAACACATATTTCGTAGCGACAAATTTTTCTATTACTTCTCGTGTTGCGAACACTACATATATTGCGGTCATTTTATTTCACACAACTGATCAACTCACTCCCCTTTTCCCTTGAATTAATAAATGCTTGGTGCCCCTCAAATAGATAAATCAAAAAGCCCAAAGATGAGTGACGATGAAAAAGCCCAAGGTACTTCCACGGAGTCCCAACGCTCAACGCGTACAAGTGGAAAGTCAACCTCGAAGAAATCCAAGCAATCGTTCGCTATCAAATTTATATCAGAAACTGATAATTTCATGGACTACTGTACTCGTTTCAAGTCCACCCCAATCCAAGACAACACCGAGTCAAGTCTGAAAATAAAAGACAATAATTGCGATAACTTTTGGAATCGGGTCCAAATCTCTTACGATACAGTCTTAGAAACTGAAGATCAGGATCTCCCCGAAGATTTCAAGTCAGCCGCGTACAATAAATACAGGTCTTGTCTTATAATGTATGAAGACAAAAGCGCAGATAGGTGACCAACTTCTGTTACTCAAACAAACGAGTGATCCCATTCCCCTTGTCGGTACATCACAACCTAAAGATGAAACTGGCTTCGGCTTAAAAGTCCCTCCTTGCGACACTGAGATATTTTAAGGTGGTTATGAACAATGGCCGTCCTTCCGTGACATGTTCTCCGCGGTCTACATTAACCACCCAAAACTCACAAAAGCTCAGAAGTTGTACCACCCCCGGTACAAAACGCAAGGCAAAGCCGGCCAAATAGTCAAACAATTCCCGTTAAGTGATGACAACTTCGAACTGGCATGGGAAGCCCTAAGAGCACGATATGAAAATCGCAGAGTCTTGGTAGATAACCAAATAAAAACCCTAATGAATTTGAAACCAATTCAAGTTGAAAATAGCGAGGATATACAGAGATTACANAAAAATCGTAGAGTCTTGGTAGATAACCAAATAAAAACCCTAATGAATTTGAAACCAATTCAAGTTGAAAATAGCGAGGATATACAGAGATTACAATCTTCTGTAAATAACTGCCTTCAAATCCTCGCTACCCAGCAAGTTTCGACAGAGAGTTGGGACCCCATCCTCATCTATCTGGTCACCTCCAAACTTCCGGAGAACACAGTAACTCTGTGGGAACAATCTCTCATCTCCAGAAAAGACCTCCCCAACTGGATGAACCAGTTCTGACTACTCGCTATGAGGTGGTAGAAAGAGTAGATCAATGGCGCCCAGCCAAGGTTAAATCGATCCCCCTGCATACAAGCTACCCCAAACAAAACCCGTACGCATTTAAGAGCAATAATTCACATGACACTCACAATAAATCCCATCCAAAGATCCAATCTCATATGACAGAGCAGCGCACAATGTATAAATGTGCATTATGCAAAACCTCTCAGCATCCCATTTACAGCTGCTCTCGCTTTAAAAAACTGTCAATTCAGGATCGGAAAAAATTTGTGAGAGATAATCACATGTGCTTAAACTGCTTATCCCAATCGCATTTAANGTGTGCGAGATAATCACATGTGCTTAAACTGCTTATCTCAATCGCATTTAATTAAAGATTGCAGAAGCCCTCACAATTGTGCTCATTGCCAAGAACGGCACAGCTCATCACTGAGGACGCACTCTCAAAAAATTCATCAACAGCCCGAGTGCAGAGGGCCTTATCTCAAGTGGCAACTACCACCCCCACCAATGTCAGCCTCCAAACTCCTCAGTCTCTGGATGAACAAGACGAGCAACCCTCGTGTTCAGATAAGTCCCAGGTACAATCCTTTTACTCAGAAAATGCAAGTAAAGTACTACTCTCCACGGCAATCGTCTCCGTTGAACACAGAGGTGAACTCTTCAAACTAAGAGCCCTCATTGATCAGGGCTCAGAACGGAGCTTCATCTCCTCCAAAGCGCAACTCAAATTGAGACTACCATGTCGAACCTCCAATTTCGAAATCTCAGGAATGGGTGGAAGGGTAGTCCAAACCTCGAAAAAATTATGCTCTCTGGTTCTTGTCTCAAACGATTTATCCACACGGATTAAAGCACAAGCAATNTCTCAAACGATTTATCCACACGAATTAAAGAACAAGCAATCGTCCTCCCACAGCTAACCAAATTGCTACCCAAGTTCCAACCCACTCAAGAACAACGGGAAAAATGGTCCCATCTCAGCTTAGCAGCCGCCAATTGCCACTCCCCATCCCAAATAGACTTAGTCATTGGCAGCGACCTGATCCCACAAATCGTGCTAGAAGGGGTTGAAAAAACTCTCCAAAAACCTATTAGCACAAAACACCATATTTGGGTGGATCCTTAGTGGTCAAGTTCCCAATCAAATAAGCTCGTTTTCGACCCAAGTGGACGAAGTCCCAAATGAGAATCTCAATTCCCAACTTCGAAAATTTTGGGAACTTGAAGAAATCCCCACTCCCAAATCTCTCAACTCTGAGGACCGAGTGTGTTAAGCTTTTTATATATCCACCACATCACGCACATTTGATGGTCGTTACGCAGTGCGACTCCCGTTTAAGCACAGTTTCCCAGACCAACTCGCCTTAGGTCGATCCCGCACCCCAGCTCTCCAGCAATTCCTCAGCATGGAGAAAAATCTTCTCAAAAAAGGCGAGCTAAAATCCCAGTACGACCAAGTCCTCGAGGAATATATAGCACTAGGTCATATGGAAGAAACCACTTCCTATGAGAAATCCTCAGGAAACAAATACTCGTCATTTTATTTACCTCACCACGCCAAAGGTGCGTGTTGTCTTTAATGCATCGAAAAAATCAACTTCCGGTAACTCGTTAAACGATGTCCTCTACAGCGGGCCAACTCTCCAACCCGATTTGATGCTATTAATCCTCAAATGGCGCACGTACCAATTTGTCTTTAATGACGATGTAGAAAAAATGTACCGCCAAATACAATTACTTGATGAGGACCAAGACTACCAGAGAATCATATTTCGCTCCTCCCCAAAAGGTCCAATTCAAGATTTCAAACTAAAAACCGTTACGTTTGGTCTCAACTGCGCCCCTTATCTCGCAATACGCACCCTTCACGAACTCTCTAAAGATATAAAAGACACACTCCCGATGGCGTCCTCAATACTATTGAACGAAACATATGTAGACGACATACTTTCGGGTGGGCACTCTATTCTCTCAGCCTCTGAATCCCTTTCTCAAGTCAGACAAGCTCTTCTGTCGGCAGGCTTCACACTCAAGAAAATCACGGCCAACCATCCTGATATTCTCAAAACCGTTCCCATCGCCGACGTGCTCGATTCACAGTTTCTCGAATTCGAAAAGGCAAGTACGACGAAAACGCTCGGGATTCAATGGAATGATATAAAAGATGCGTTCGCATATACCGTTGAGTCCATCCCAGTAGCCACTGCGAGCACGAAGCGACAAATCCTCTCCTCTGTCGCCAAACTTTTCGACCCCGCAGGATGGCTAGCGCCGATAATGATTCAAGCCAAAATTCTCTTGCAGGAGCTATGGCTTGATGGAACCGACTGGGATGAACAGGTAAAACCCATCCGTCTCGTCAAGTGGACGCAGTTCGCGAACAACTTAAAAGCCATACCAGCAATCCAAATTCCTCGTTGGGTGAACTATTCTCCAGGCCAACCTGTTGAGCTGCATGGTTTTTGCGACGCGTCTGAGAAGGCATATTGCGCCAATATTTACGTCAGAGCGATACGAGAAGAAAACATAACGTGTCACCTCCTAGTCTCTAAAGGCAAAGTGGCTCCCCTAAAAACCACCAGCTTACCACGTCTCGAATTATGTGGGGCCCGTCTCGTCCCTGTCGTCCAATCCCAGCTCAATCTCCACCCGCAAGCTTTGATTTTGTGGTCTGATTCCGAAATTGTGCTCTCATGGTTGGAAAAGCCACCCCATACCTGGAAAACCTTCGTATCGAATCGAACCGCGCAAATAATCGATCTGGTCGGAAATGCCACCTGGCGGCATGTACGAACTCACGATAATCCCGCCGACATGGGTACAAGAGGATGTAAACCTCTCGACTTGGCAGCCTCCTCACTGTGGTGGAAGGGTCCGGAATGGCTCACCAGCCCCGCGGAATCTTGGCCGAAAGCTTCACGACGCACAATCAACAGTCCACCCGAAGTACGCCGAATTGAAGCGTTACATACCACCGAAGAAGAACCCGACATTCTGGATCGTTTCTCCTCCTTCACACGCGCACTCCGGATTTTGACTCACGTTTTTCGATTCATACGGACTCTGAAAACGCGAACAAGACACAT
Source organism: Rhagoletis zephyria (assembly GCF_001687245.7). Classification (NCBI taxonomy): domain Eukaryota; kingdom Metazoa; phylum Arthropoda; class Insecta; order Diptera; family Tephritidae; genus Rhagoletis; species Rhagoletis zephyria. The sequence continues at coordinate 103,957 of NW_016158365.1, read as the reverse complement.
AATAGCTCACCCTTTACCTCTGGAGCACGATGACTTCCGAAACACTAAAGACCAGCTTATCGCCTTAACTCAATCCCGATATTTCTCCAATGAAAATAGGAATTTGTTAGCTTCTCACCTTAAACCCATTTTTGGACTTCTACGTGTGAACGGTCGACTGGCGCACTCAACGCTAAGCTACAATGAACGCCACCCCATCATTATTCCCGAGAAATCCTGATATGCTGCACTCTTTTTACGCTTCCTGCATGAACTGCTCTTGCACGCCGAAACCCGTCTTATGCAGCAGGCGATCAGACAGGAGTTTTATATCCCTCGGCTCAAGCCACTCATAAAGAAGTGCATCTTTCAATGCAAACCCTGCACTGTCCACAATCAGCAAATGCGCTCACAAATAATGGCAGCCTTGCCACCCTCACGATGCACCTTCGCTCCGCCCTTCACCACAACGGGTGTTGATTTTGCTGGCCCCTTTCAGCTGAAGACTTCTATGCTAACATCGCCCACCCTCGTGAAAGGCTACGTAGCCGTTTTTGTATGCTTCGCGACAAAAGCGGTTCACCTTGAGTTGTGCTCGAATTTAACTTCAGAGGCCTTTCTGGCCGCATTTGCTCGCTTTGTTGGCCGGCGAGGCTATCCCGCCGCAATGATGAGTGACAACGGCAAAACCTTTGTCGGCGCCAAAAGAGCCACTGAGAAGGAGTTTATCACCTTCTCGAAAGAAGTATCCCGGGAAATCGTCAAAAAATATGCCGCTCAAGGTATAAACCGGAAATGTATTCCCCCCAGCGCCCCTCATATGGGTGGTTTATGGAAATCCGCAGTTAAAAGCTTCAAAACGCATCTCAAGAAGACTGCCGGATCACATAAATTCACTTTCGAAGAGTTTACTACCCCATTAATCAGAATAGAAGCCGTGTTAAACTCACGACCCATCTCTCCCCTATCTCAGGACCCCTCAGATTTTACCGCACTCACCCTCGGACATTTCCTTAAGGGAGGGGGGATCCCTTCCTGAATCGAACCATGAAAACTTATCTCTACTTAATCNTCGGACATTTCCTTAAGGGATCCCGCCTGTTGTCTCTTCCTGAATCGAACCCCGCCCACTGAGTGGCGCCTCGGACGCATCGAAAGGACACGGCCCGGCCCAGATGGCCACATTCGTGTTGTCGAGGTACGCACTCAAACCGGCATTCTCACACGGCCGATAGTTAAATTATGTTTTTTGCCACCTGCCGAACTTCAACTCAGTCCCAGTGCGACCAAGTAACCCTACACCATCATCGTGATTCGTTACCACTTATACCACAAACCGCTTGATCGTAAATTTGTCTCTCCTCCAATCACCATACGCTCCTTTTCTCCAAAATAACAATTATATCATTCTCTGTCTCATGACCCACGATACTCGATATACGTCCCACTAAAATTATATATCTACACAACTATTTACAGGCGTGAATGGATTCAGCACCCACACCAGCACCAAGAACTTCACTCCGCTCGCAGGTGTTTGTGGCCGCTAGCGACCGCGGGGGGCGCCCAAACCCTGATTATCAGAAGTGCCGAGTTTGCGCACGTCACCACGCGCTACGAACATGCCCGCTCTTTAGAAGGATGCAGCCAGCGCAGCGGTACTTGTTGGCGCGGGCCCATAACTACTGCACCAACTGTCTGGCACTGTCGCACGCTACCAGCGAATGCACATCCCAGATCACGTGCAGGATATGTGCACTGCCGCACCACACGATGCTTCATCGGGCCCCGCCGCCACCACAGCCACATCGCCGTACCACCGCACCTCCAACTCAAACACCTTCGACACCTGCATCCCGCTCAAACGCAAAACAAAATCGTCGCAACCCACCTACCCATCGCTACAATCCGACTGCAGCCGCCATTCCACAACCACGAACCGTCAAACGTTCGGCAACAGGGCTCCATACCGCTGAATTCCGAGAAAAGACGGCAAATCGACTTATGGATGAGGCCATTAGAGCGCTGGAGCAGTTGAAAGTGGCACTAGCCGTCTAGCGCGCCTAGGCGGGGCAGGATGTTCAAGTGAGTGACTAGCGCACGCACACCGCATTAACCATTTGTATTTATTGAATTAGCTAGACTTGAAATATTTCTACGAATTGTAACTTTNATTAGCTCGCAACGGGAACACCCCTATCAGCCAACCGGGTAGTTGGCAACGCGTGCGCTACTCGCTCACTTGAACGATCGCCGGCTGTCAAAATATAAATATATATGTAAAAAAAAAATAAGAAAATTAATGAAGGTTAGATTTTCATATTGTACGGTGGTGCCTCTTGTGAATTAATTAAATAAACCTCTTTTGAACTAATTAAATAAATTGTACCTAAATTGTGAGACAAAACAAAGTATTTTCTTAACACCTACAAGCGAAAGTAGTTTACGCGTGTGAAAACCAAAAGCATAGAAGTGTGGAGTACTTTCGGCATTTGCGTAGCCGAAACAACCAGGAAAGCAACCAAGCATTCTGCAGGTGCAATATAGCACGTAGCTATCGATTTGCAACACCACCAGCGGTGACCCCAGCCAGTCGAGCAGAAAACCCCCGGAGCAGCATCTATACCTTCAAGGGAAGACAACGCATCGCCTTCCAGTCGCCCATATCCTCCAGCCAGTGCCACCCGATATCCGCCGCTCCGTTGCCCACAACTAACGCAGCCCTCTTGCACGCTGCGAATACTGTTTTTGATTTTGTCGTTTAATTGTTTTTTGTTTAAATAGCCTTATTTAAAAAAAATAGGGACTTGGAAAGCGGTTTAAAAATTTGTTAAAAATAATAAAAACAATAAATTTTTTTGTTACATAATTTCCCGTTTGGCTTGTTTTGTGCATTAAAACTGTTTTTGATTTCGTCGTTTAATTGTTTTTTGTTTAAACAGCCTTATTTAAAAAACAAGTAAGAGCAGCGCTGTCTTCGGCTATGCCGAAGGCTTCATACCTTTCATGAACATCTGCAAATTTTACTTTGACAGATTACTGCTTTTGAATACATCTGCATACATCGATAGAGGAGTTACATACTTATATAAAAAATCGCATCTAAACAATCAGAGGTATGGAAGATATACTTTATATGACACCAATCTAAATGATTTTCACTGCTATGTGATCGGTATATAAACCGGTAACACAATTTATTGGGTTTAGTTTCCTACATAAAGGAGATATATCGCAAAAACTGGTATCTGAACAATCAGTGCTATAGGAGATAAAGCATATACAGCATAGATTTTGACGATTTTCTCAGTAGACTTTGTATTATTATTTATAAAATATCTTACGAAATTTAACGGTTTTAGCTGTTCAAATAAAGTAGTTTTACAGTAAAATCCCATATCTGAACAATCAGACGTATGGAAGATATATGTTGTATTCACCCGATCCTTGTTATTTTTACTGTAAGTATTCTGTTAATAATGATCTCTTTTTGTTCTGGTACTTACAAACATCGGACAAAAGTTATAATACCATTTCATGCTCATGATAGGTATAAAAAATAGGGACTTGGAAAGCGGTTTAAAAATTGGTTAAAAATAATAAAAACAATTATTTTT
>NW_016158365.1:97719-100300 GCF_001687245.7 Rhagoletis zephyria | reverse complement strand
TTTTTTGTTGCATAATTTGCCGTTTGGCTTGCTTTGTGCATTAAAACTGTTTTTGATTTTGTCGTTTGATTGTTTTTTGTTTAGACAGCCTTATTTAATAAAGAAATAGGGACTTGGAAAGCGGTTTAAAAATTGGTTAAAAATAATAAAAACAATTAATTTTTTTGTTGCATAATTTGCCGTTTGGCTTGCTTTGTGCATTAAAACTGTTTTTGATTTTGTCGTTTAATTGTTTTTTGTTTAAACAGCCTTATTTAAAAAAAAAAAATAGGGGCGTGGAAAGCGGTTTAAAAATTAGTTAAAAATAATTAAAACAATTAATTTTTTTTGTTGCATAAGTTGACGTTTGGCTTGCTTTGTGCACTAATACTGTGTTTGATTTTGTCGTTTAATTGTTTTTTGTTTAAACAGCCTTATTAAAAAAAAAAAAAATAGGGGCGTGGAAAGCGGTTTAAAAATTAGTTAAAAATAATTAAAACAATTAATTTTTTTTGTTGCATAAGTTGACGTTTGGCTTGCTTTGTGCACTAATACTGTGTTTGATTTTGTCGTTTAATTGTTTTTTGTTTAAACAGCCTTATTAAAAAAAAATTGGGATTTGGAAACTGGTTTAAAAATTGGTTAGAAATAATAAAAACAATTAATTTTTTTGTTGCATAATTTGCCGTTTGGCTTGCTTTGTGCATTAAAACTGTTTTTGATTTTGTCGTTTAATTGTTTTTTGTTTAAACAGCCTTATTAAAAAAAAAGATAGGGAAGCTTCTTAATTTTTTGAAGTGGTACATAAAGCAACCGGTTTCGCTTTTCTATTTTATTATTATTTTTCTTCTCTTCTAAAAATTATTGAACATTGAAAAAAAAAATTGCAAAAAAATTTTTTTTTTTCTTTTTTTATTTAAAAAAATATTTTTTTCAAAAGTAAACTAGCTCATCTTGGAACGGCAAAAAAACGGCAAAGTTGGACATAAAGCCTAGTCTTTTGTCTTTGAGTTTGGAGGGGTGCTTCGCTAACTTTATATAAAGTTAGCAAAACACCTTATATCTAAAAAAATACAAGAGCGACAAAATTATTTTTTCCACAACTAATTAACGGCAAAAAAACAGCAAATTCATAGGTATATGCGACATTTTTTTCTTGATGAAAAAATTTTTTTTTTCTTTTTTTATTTAAAAAAAATATTTTTATCAAAAGTAAACTAGCTCATCTTGGAACGGCAAAAAAACGGCAAATTTGGACATAAAGCCTAGTCTTTTGTCTTTGAGTTTGGAGGGGTGCTTCGCTAACTTTATATAAAGTTAGCAAAACACCTTATATCTAAAAAAATACAAGAGCGACAAAATTATTTTTTCCACAACTAATTAACGGCAAAAAAACGGCAAATTCATAGGTATATGCGACATTTTTTTCTTCATGTTGTTTCGCTAACTTTATACACATCTCAAGCAGGATGCGGCAAAACATTTCTTCAAACAGCAAATAATCCATAGAATGCATGCATTGAATCTGAGATGTATTGTAACAGCTTTCAGCGGTATTGCATCTACACTATTAATTAACGGTAGAACGTTGCACAATGCTTTCAAATTACCAATACCAATACTAGATACTTCAACTCCTAATATCACACCAAACAGCTCTTACGGCCGTTACATAAATTCGGCTGATTTGATAATAATTGATGAAATATCAATGTGTCCAATAAATATATTTAAAATCATTGATAAATTTTTAAAGGACCTAGCAACTGACTTTACTAAAAAAATATACTATTTGGCGGTAAGACCGTATTACTAAGTGGTGATTTTAGGCAAGTTTTACCTGTTATCCCACATGGTACGCGATCTAATCTGATTGAAAATTGCATCATTATTTGGAATGAATTTAATTCATTTCACCATGTCAACCTAACTAAAAATATGAGAGTTAGACCAGATGAAGTAGAATTTGTTAAATTTTTAAATAAACTTGGTAACGGTGAGCTAAGAACTAATTCAGAGCTTGGTGAAGACATAATTGAATTGCCATCACAATTAATAGGTAATTTAGATCATTTAATTGCTGATACCTATGGCAATATTCGTGAGAATGTTTTATCGGAAGAAATCCTAAATTCAGTTATTTTGGCTCCTACCAATGAAAATTGTGATTTACTAAATAGTGATATACTTAATCGTATATCAGGAGAAGAAAAAATTTATTACAGTTTTGATAAAATTTCTAATGATGTAAATGTAAATGAATATCCCCTAGAATTTTTAAATTCACTCAGCTTGAGCGGAATGCCGCCACATAAATTGAAATTGAAAATAAATTCCATAGTAATGCTAATTAGAAATTTAAACACGTCACAAGCTTTAGTAAATGGAACTCGAATGAAAGTTAAATGCTTGCATCGTAACACAATTGATTGCGAAGTATTAACAGGAGTAGCACCATTAGCGCACACAAGGGGTGGGTTTTGGGGTTCAAACCCCCCACCCCCTCCCTCCCCCCCCCAAAGCTGATAACCTCAAATACAAACTGTATCTTAAAGCTAAGAATCCAGCTCTCAAGGAAATCATAAGAAATATTTATTATAAT
>NW_016158365.1:86621-97694 GCF_001687245.7 Rhagoletis zephyria | reverse complement strand
CTTGGAAAGCGGTTTAAAAATTGGTTAAAAATAATAAAAACAATTAATTTTTTTGTTGCATAATTTGCCGTTTGGCTTGCTTTGTGCATTAAAACTGTTTTTGATTTTGTCGTTTAATTGTTTTTTGTTTAAACAGCCTTATTTAAAAAAAAAAAATAGGGGCGTGGAAAGCGGTTTAAAAATTGGTTAAAAATAATAAAAACAATAAATTTTTTTGTTACATAATTTGCCATTTGGCTTGTTTTGTGCATTAAAACTTTTTTTGATTTTGTCGTTTAATTGTTTTTTGTTTAAACAGCCTTATTAAAAAAAAATATAGGGACTTGGAAAGCGGTTTAAAAATTGGTTAAAAATAATAAAAATAATTAATTTTTTTGTTGCATAATTTGCCGTTTGAATTGTTTTATGTACTAAAACTGTTTTTGATTTTGTCGTTTGATTGTGATAAGAAAGCTTCTTAATTTTTGAATTTTAACCATGGTGATTGTTGTTTGTTTAAATTTCAAAGTGGTACATAAAGAAACCGGGTTTGCTTTTCTATTATATTATTATCCTTTTCTTCTAAAAATTATTGAACATTGAAAAAAAAAATTGCAAAAATTTGTTTTTAATTATTGTTTTTGGAATTTGTGTTTACGTATATTTAATGTTTTACATGTTTGTCAATAGTTGCCCTGAGGACGGTTACCGAAGTGTAATCGAAATATATAGGAAATAAACACCAAAAAACTTGTGTTTTCATAAAAGAATTTTTAAAATTGACCTCGAGCCGGCAAAACGCTAAATTAGAAGTAGAAAGGTCGCTTAAACCATCAGTATACAAAGACGGAAGGCACGCCGTAAGCATACAACAACAAAAATGGGATATGCGAAATTAAAGAACAATTATGACAACTTTAAAGCAGTAATAAACAAATTTCAATCTGCATCCAAAAATCTGGTAAAACTTAAGTCTAGCATCAAATTTCTTTTGAAATGCAGAAAATCGAAATTAATTCCTAACTTTATAAAGAATTCTACTAGATGTAAGAAATTATTTGTATTTGACTGTGACACACGTCCTGAAATGGACAGAACTTTAGCCAGACATACACATTACTACCACATAAAAATATTAAGTCTTCTGATCAAACATAAACATAACACATTAAGAAAACAAAAACAGAAGGTGGAAGAAATAGCAACAAAACTAAAGAAACAGCTGAGCGCAGATGACTTAAAAGAACTCATGGAGAGTGAGCAAAACATCGCAGATAAGCTTACAACAGCACTGAAAAAGCGAAAAGAATTTAAATATGAGAAATTGCGGAACAAACGAAATAATATCTTTGTCGACAACAACAAGCATGAAGATTGGTTTGTAAATAAAACGAAAGTAGAGTTCCCGCCAGACGTGAAATCATTGCTGTCGAAAGGTCCAAAGTTCGGGTTACCAATTGAGAACAAAAGATTCCCTCTTTTTCAGTACATCGCGGATGGAGAAGATCTGATACAAACTCTTAAGGACAAAGAGCAACAAGAAGAGGCGCGTACCAAATTATCATTCTTAATAAAAGACCACAAAACAACAAATAAGCAAAGTGCAATAGAATGTGCAATTATAGACACAGTGGAACGGACGCGGAAATTTCTGAGGAAAAATGACAACATTCGAATTTTAACATCTGACAAAGGAAACAAAACGGTAGCAATGGAAATAAATGACTACAAAAGTAAAATGGCAGATATATTATGTGACTTAACTACGTATAGAATACAAAGACAGGATCCCACATCGAGACTACAAAATAAAAATAATATTTTAGTCGACAAACTTTTTGAAATGGAAATTATTTCAAAAGCCGAACGGAATAAGCTCACCTCAACCACCGCGTTACCTCCAAGAATTTATGGGCTCCCTAAGATACACAAAGAAGGAACACCGCTTAGACCCATTTGCTCATCCATTGGATCGCCATCATATGGTCTATGTAAATATATTGTAAATGTTTTAAAAAACGTAACGGTAAACTTAGTATACAATATCAAGAATACGCTGGATTTCAAGCACAGGACAAACAACACTTACATTTGTGACGATGAAAAACTAATTTCTTTCGATGTGGTCTCACTTTTTCCGAGCATACCGATACAACTAGCACTTGACGTAATACAAGAAAAATGGACAATAATAAAAGAACACACAAGGATACCAAAACAATTTTTTATGGAAATAGTAAAATTTTGTATTCAAGAGAACAGGTACTGTAAATTTAACGACACGATATATACTCAGTTAAAAGGAATGCCAATGGGATCCCCTGCCTCACCTGTCATTGCAGATATTATAATGGAAAAGTTGTTGGATAACACGATTAAAAAATTAGAGACCACCAAGATTATTAACGAAATATGTAGTATGATTTATTTGCCATAATAAATGAAAATGAGGTACAAAATACACTGGACGCACTGAATTTCTTTCCACAGGAAATATAAAATTCACAATAGAATTAGAGGACAACGGAAAATTAGCTTATCTAGACTCCATAATAATCAGACAAGGAAACCAATTAAAATTAAGTGGTATAAGAAACCAACATCATCAGGACGAATCATCAATTTTAATTCTAAACACCCCAAACCGATGATAATGAATACAGCAATGGGCTGTATACGACGAATGTTGGAGATATCGGACGAAACTTACCACAAAGAGATGGAGAAAGAGATTCGATCATTATTAAAAAACAATGATTTCCCGGACAATATCATAAGTACATTATTAAAAAGATCCAAATCGCAATTCAGTAAGCATAGCTCAGAAAATCCTACAATATTTAAATCAGTAACTTATGTCCCTCATCTGTCAGAACGCCTGGCTAAATCAGACTGCTACAACAAAGATAGAATAAAAATAGCCCACAAACCCACAAATACATTAAAAAACATATTTAATAAAACGAAGTCAAAAATACCCGAATTGGAAAAGTAATGTTATTTATAAAATTCCTTGTAAAGGTAAAAACAACGAGTCATGTAACAGCCTATATGTAGGAACCACAAAATCAAAATTAAAAACTAGATTAGCACAACACAAATCGGACTTGAAACAATGTCAGCTTACAAATATCAAAAAAACAGCGCTCATGGCCTATTGTGCAGCTAGCGGCCACTCACCGAATTTCAACGATGCTGCGATTCTACAATAAGAACAACACTACAATAAGCGCTTTACCTTAGAAATGTTACATATAATAAACACACCGGCAAACATAAGACTGAACTACAAAACGGACACTGAAAACTGTGCTGACTTGTACAGACACTTGCTTACAAACAAATCGACAGTACCAAACTCCACGCCAAAGAGTGCGAACGTGTAAATTAATGTATGTATACATTTTGTTTTTAATTATTGTTTTGGGAATTTGTGTTTACGTATAGTTTATGTTTTACATNAACACAGAAAACTGCGCTCACTTGTACAGACACTTGCTTACAAATAAATCGACAGTACCAAACTCCACGTCAAACAGTGCGGACGTGTAAATTAATGTATGTATACGTTTTCTTTTTAATTATTGTTTTTGGAATTTGTGTTTACGTATATTTTATGTTTCACATGTTTGTCAATAGTTGCCCTGAGGACGGTTACCGAAGCGTAACCGAAATATATCGGAAATAAACACCAAAAAACTTGTGTTTTCATAAAAGAATTTTTNTGGTTTTTAATTATTGTTTTTGGAATTTGTGTTTACGTATATTTTATGTTTTACATGTTTGTCAATAGTGGCCCTGAGGACGGTTACCGAAGTGTAATCGAAATATATCGGAAATAAACACCAAAAAACTTGTGTTTTCATAAAAAAAAATTTTTATAATTGACCTCGAGCCGGCAAAACACTAAATTATAAGTAGAAAGGTCGCTAAAACCATCATTTGTGTTTTTCTGAAATACTGTTGGAAGAGGTGTAGTACAGCAGTTTCGAGCTTCTCAGCGGGCCCACTGTGCAGCTTCTACCTAGGCTCAAATTAAAGGTCTTGAATTGCACTTAGTGTTTGAGGGATATAAAATTGAGTGAAGGATGCACAGCTGCATGCAAATGGAAAAAAATGCAATAAATAATGCATTTTTTAAATTAAGGTGTTAATTTTTTTTTCGAATTTTGAATAGAGGAGTCGTGTTTCTCGTCTCAAAATCTATAATAAGTACTAGCATGATAAAAAATACATAAATTTTTTGTTTTTGAATAAATCCCGTGGATTTTGCATGTTTTTTTTCGAAGAACACTACTTATGACCAATTTTTTTAAGGTCATGTGGCCCCTGAGCCACAATTAAAAGGGATTTACTTTAGCTTTCAAAACCATTTTGTTTCATACCAAAATGCTGCTTCTGTCGAAAGCGCTACGATTAATTCGCTTGCAGTGTTCAAAAACCGGCTTGTGAAAGGACAGGAAATGTATTTTAAAATGCTGTGTATATTTTTCAGATATGAGTTCAGCGACAAATTTTATTACAAATGGCCAACTTCATATTATTTTGTTGTTATTTAATTTTGGTTCTTTTTTTTATAAAAATATTGTTCATTCTTTAACAAAGCCCGTGCAAATTCAAGTTTCAATCTTTGTGCAATATTTACAAAAAATTCAAGAAACTTTCGTAAAAATTTCTAACTTTTTAATTAGATCTCCTAGAAAAATTCTGAGTGTGCAGTTTTGTAGCCTATTGAATTTTAGTACAAGTTTCAAATGGCTAAAAATTACGGTTCTTTTTTTGTCCCATTTGCTTCGGTGCAACGAATACGCACAATTTATTTTTATATGGAAGAAAACCGAAACATCCTGGACAAAAAACATTCCAAAAAAATCAACTGTAGTTTTTAACCATTTGAAATTGGTACTTTGTTCTATCAGAATTCAATGGGCTCCAAACTGCGTACTCAGAATATTTCTAAGAAATCTATTTAAAAAAGTCAGAAATTTTTTTACACGTATTTTGTTAAAGAATGAACCATTTTTTATAAAAAAAAATAACCAAAATTAAATGACAATAAAAATAATATGTTAAAACTTGTCTAAATGGGGTGCGGCTATAATTATTTCGAAGAAAGCATTTTTTAATTCGCAATAAGTCTATAAGATAGTATTGAAATAGCTAATGCTAAATAAAGAAATAATAATAATAATAATAAACATAAATGAGAATTCAGCGAAGGGTTATGATTCCTAAGCGCGGCCGAAGGTCGCCTACGCAGAAACAAGTTTTGCCACTCTTCTCCGGCAACACAGAAAGGATAATTCTGCGTAGTAAGGGTTATGTTCCCTAAGAGCGGCCGAAGGCCGCCTACGCGGAAAGAAATTCTGCCACTCTTCTCCGGCAACACAGAAAGGAGAATTCTGCGTAGTAACGGTTATGATTCCAAAGCGTGGCCGAAGGCCGCCTACGCAGATAAAAGTTCTTTAATTGTAAAAAACTTAAAGTCTTTCACATTTATTGTTATTGGCATCACTAATTAAAACCTTCTCTAAAAGTAGTATATTGACAACACCAAGCATCACCATGTTTTTATTACACCTAGCTGCAAATAGCAGAATAACTTAGACGCCGGTTATAAATTCTTTTGTTACAAATTCAGTTAAAGTAAACTATGGTGAACATCTAGGTACCAATATGTGTTCATTTATGCATTTATTAACGTCACAAAGTTGAGTTGAATGAAATGGTTTTTTGCAAATAACTTTTTGAACGGTTTAAAAAATCAGTTTCCGCATTCGTATTCTTAATATTAGCAATAATACGCATCTTTTGATACTCCTTTCGATTATTTTGCATCAATTTTCGGCGGGGACCATGAAGTGCTCAATTACCATTGGATTTTTTTAAATCGTTCAAAGGGAGTGTGTTAATCGATAACAAATATCTGTGGGAAAAGCTGGGGAGACAGATTGCCAATTTGCTGTGGGAAATGAAATCTTTATTGACAGCAGTAAAATTTTGACAACCGCAGAATAACATATTATAAATTGAAGTGAAATTAAAATTTTTAAAACACATCTACCATCACTACCATCATTGATTGCAGTTCATCAACTTAAGCTCTTAATTAATTTAGTTTTAATCAATTAAAGCTTTGGAAACATTAAGGAAATGTCTTTAAAAGAAATATTGGGAAAATTTTAGTAGACGGACGGCAAATTCTAGTAAAAGGGGGATGAGGGGGGTAGAATAGGACCCACTGATTTCAAAAATAGCCCCGTTTTTTCTAGCAACCCTATAGTTCTTATACAATTTATTGTTAAAGTTTTCATATAAACGATGAATAAGATAGCAAAATAACATACAACTTGGTGCTACCAGACTGGAATTTTGAATAATAAAAGCGGATTTTTAATTCGGAATTTTCACTTAGTAGAATTCTCCTTTCTGTTTTGCGAAGAAAACGAGCTGAACACCGTTTGCAGAGAACACCTTTCTGCGTAGGCGGCCTTCGGCCGCACTTAGGGTTTATAACCCTCAAGCAGTAGAATTCTCCCTTCTGTTTTGCGAGCAAAAGGAGCTGAACACCGTTTGCAGAGAACACCTTTCTGCGTAGGCGGCCTTCGGCCGCACTTAGGAATTATACCCCTCAGGCAGTAGAATTCTCCTCTCTGTTTTGCGAAGAAAAGGAGCTGAACCCCCTTTGCAGAGAACCCCTTTCTTCGTAGGAGGCCTTCGGCCGCACTTAGGAATTATACCCCTCAGGCAGTAGAATTCTCCTCTCTGTTTTGCGAAGAAAAGGAGCTGAACCCCCTTTGCAGAGAACCCCTTTCTTCGTAGGAGGCCTTCGGCCGCACTTAGGAATTATACCCCTCAGGCAGTAGAATTCTCCTCTCTGTTTTGCGAAGAAAAGGAGCTGAACACCCTTTGCAGAGAACACCTTTCTTCGTAGGAGGCCTTCGGCCGCACTTAGGAATTATACCCCTCAGGCAGTAGAATTCTCCTTTCTGTTTTGCGAAGAAAAGGAGCTGAAAACCTTTTGCAGAGAACACCTTTCTTCGTAGGCGGCCTTGGGCCGCACTTAGGAATTATAACCCTCAGGCAGTAGAATTCTCCTTTCTGTTTTGCGAAGAAAAGGAGCTGAAAACCTTTTGCAGAGAACACCTTTCTTCGTAGGCGGCCTTGGGCCGCACTTAGGAATTATAACCCTCAGGCAGTAGAATTCTCCTTTCTCTTTTGCGAAGAAAAGGAGCTGAACACCGTTTGCAGAGAACACCTTTCTGCGTAAGCGGCCCTCGACCGAACTTAAAGCAAACAAATCGGGCGGGACCAACACCGCCTACGTCATGGGCAATATTTTTGCACAGGGGTTCGTTACCGTAAACTCTCATTGATAATAATACAAGCCCAGAATAAAAGTAGCGGTAAATTTGCATTTTCTTTTGTATTGATTTCCCCTGTATTCCTTTTTAAACATTGCCTTGTTCGTTTGTTTGCAACCATGTGTATTGTAAATATGGGTGCAATTCAATGTAATTTGCAAGTCGACAAAAGTTGAATTAAAGTGATTTATATACAAGATAAAATAAAATAAAAGTGTGTAAAGTATTAAGTACAGTGTTATGTGCATTTATATATATGAAAGTATGCAACAAATGCACTTTTTGTTAAGGAAACCAAGTGGAACGACTTAAGAAATTCTAACAACAAAATACTTATAAGCAATGATATTGTTTATATTTTTTATTTATACAAGTTAAGGACTGAAGGTCCTGAACAACAAAAAAAATTAAAGGACCAACTTGCCCTGGAATTAAAAGAGGTAAATTAAACGTTATAATAAAAGTACTTTATTGAGATAAATAAATAAGCCTAATTGACTATAGTAACACCCCGATGCAACTGCCGCTGCTCCGAGTTCTGCCGCCCTTTATAGCCTGTTCCGCTGCCGTTGTTCTATAGCCAGACATAGGCGACGTCAGTGAGCCGCCTTGGCCTTGAATTCCCACAGGTAACTTGGAATATGCAACACACTGATTTCAAAAACCGTGTGAAATGAAAATATGCTGACACCGCAGCAATGCCTAATGCATTGGCTCCGTTATACTAATGGTTGCGTAAGCATTAGCCATAGGTACTAACTGTGGTCGACGGTTCCCATAGGTGTCTGATAACGTTGTGCAATATTGCTGTTGCATGATATGATGAAATGCACTTGGCCTTGACAAAGGTGTAGGATGTCAATTATGTTGTGAACCACAATTATGCTGACATGGCGCACGTGTATTGCTGGACTGTGGGAATGCAACATGTTGGGTGACGGCGGATGTGTTAACTCCTCCCCCTTTAAAGATCTGCGTCCCGCAGATTAGATGGACGTTCTTCGGTTTTTGAATTAGCCTTGTTGTCAATGTTCAATGCAGGTAGGTGTATCTTCGCCGTAATCCTTCTCCAAATATGCCAAAGGGATAACATTAGTATGACTAACACCAAACCTTCGGTGAACGCAAACCAATTGCTTTTCTCTTTGAGGTATCCCAGGAGCTTTATATTATGGGCTGTCATCCCGTGTATCAGGTTAAGGTTCATTACCACACTGCGGTTAGTGACACTGGCCAAGATTGGTGGAAGCACCTGTACTCCTGATCTACTAGTACTCGAGTAGTTTTTGCCATTGATTGCTACGGTCTCATTGTCCATCTGGAGGATATAAGAACCATTAAGTGTATTTGAATTGTTACCTGATTTTACAATCCCTATAAAATTGTCAAGGAAAATGGTATCATCCTTGATGATTTCAACAGTGGAATCGTTACAGGTGGCGTAAGTACAACTTGTTTGTCCTCCCTTGAGAAGACGAGTCAGGCAACTAGATTCTGGTAGCAGGTCGAGTGATTTCCCTTCGCAGATCATGGTAGCAGATAATTGCAAGCAGTGTTCCTTGATGCTGAATGTCTGATGTTTATTGGTCAGGATGGTTTGATATGCCAATTCCACTCGGACGCCGTTCTGTATGTTAGCTCTTGCGATCAGGTGATTAAATCTAGCTTCTGTGACCTTTGGTAGGGACAACACTTATAAGAGGAGNTCGACGGTTCCCATAGGTGTCTGATAACGTTGTGCAATATTGCTGTTGCATGATATGATGAAATGCACTTGGCCTTGACAAAGGTGTAGGATGTCAATTATGTTGTGAACCACAATTATGCTGACACGGCGCACGTGTATTGCTGGACTGTGGGAAAGCAACATGTTGGGTGACGGCGGATGTGTTAACTCCTCCCCCTTTAAAGATCTGCGTCCCGCAGATTAGATGGACGTTCGTCGGTTTTTGAATTAGCCTTGTTGTCAATGTTCAATGCAGGTAGGTGTATCTTCGCCGTAATCCTTCTCCAAATATGCCAAAGGGATAACATTAGTATGACTAACACCAAACCTTCGGTGAACGCAAACCAATTGCTTTTCTCTTTGAGGTATCCCAGGAGCTTTATATTATGGGCTGTCATCCCGTGTATCAGGTTAAGGTTCATTACCACACTGCGGTTAGTGACACTGGCCAAGATTGGTGGAAGCACCTGTACTCCTGATCTACTAGTACTCGAGTAGTTTTTGCCATTGATTGCTACGGTCTCATTGTCCATCTGGAGGATATAAGAACCATTAAGTGTATTTGAATTGTTACCTGATTTTACAATCCCTATAAAATTGTCAAGGAAAATGGTATCACCCTTGATGATTTCAACAGTGGAATCGTTACAGGTGGCATAAGTACAACTTGTTTGTCCTCCCTTGAGAAGACGAGTCAGGCAACTAGATTCTGGTAGCAGGTCGAGTGATTTCCCTTCGCAGATCATGGTAGCAGATAATTGCAAGCAGTGTTCCTTGATGCTGAATGTCTGATGTTTATTGGTCAGGATGGTTTGATATGCCAATTCCACTCGGACGCCGTTCTGTATGTTAGCTCTTGCGATCAGGTGATTAAATCTAGCTTCTGTGACCTTTGGTAGGGACAACACGTATAAGGGGAGTGTGTTGTTGCTGTAGATCGATGGTTTGCTGTATTCAATGGCTTCGATGGCGTTGCTGTATGGAAGAACGTCGATCTCACTGACAAGCTGGTTAACTTCCTCTATACTCAGAAGATTGGTGTTGACGACTCCTACCTTAGCCATCTGACAAGCACGGATCAGTTCGTTGACGTCTTCATTCAGGATAAAGATTTTATTCTGGACTTCTTGAGAAATCCTGTCCAAGTTCCTCTTGTTGATTACATCATTGGTGGCGACCACAATGCCATTCAGCCTCTGCAATAACTGATTAGTTTTTTTTTTTAAATTTCATCATTCACCTTGTACTGCTGCTCGTTATTTTTATTAAGGGAATTTTCGTTTCGGAGGACCTCATCCCAGTCCGTAGCATCAGGTGAGCCAGCAATCCATTTCCAAGCTGACCCAATCCAGTTAATAGATCGTTTTAATCTAGCCGTCTCGTGAGCGCTTAGTTCGTTTAAACGTGTACGGATTCTGCCTAGCTGGAATAGTAGTACCTCTGTAGATGCTGTTGTTTCATTTAAGGTAGTTATTGCCCACTCGAGCCTATTTGTTGCCAGTTCATATCGTTCCAAATTTACCACATGAATTAGCTTGAAGTGTCCATCGATGATCCATCCATACCCATCTCGTATGGTTACTAGGGGTGAGTCTATCTTGAATAGGTCATATGAATGCGCAATGGCGCAGATGCACGTGCTACGGATTAGATTAATACATTAGTCTACTAATGGTTTATTACCCATACCCACGTTATAATAGTGACTCTATACAATTCAAAGTCTTAATTCTAAAATTCGCCTTAGCCATATCCTTTTTACATTATTATATTTTTTATTCTACTCAAAGTCTTAATTCTAAATTTCGTCTTAATCATATGCTTTTTCTCTTAACTATTCTACTCATTTAACTAGTTATCTAACTTTATGTTTTTAATTAACCTAAGATCCTTATTCTAGTTTTGAGTTGCATGGGGTGAGTAGTGATAGAATTGAGAGATTTGCATGTTTTTTTGTTATTGTTTATTTTCTTAGGGAACCCAGTAGTGAAGTAGTTAGTTATG
>NW_016158365.1:74889-84676 GCF_001687245.7 Rhagoletis zephyria | reverse complement strand
ATTTCTGCGCGTACGCAAGTGTCTACTAATTCCTTTCCATTAATAGGTAGGAAAAGGTTGCTAAATTTAGCTACTAGTTTGTCCACTTTTTCCTCCGTTTCAACAGGGATGTCCTTAGGCAAGATATAATTCACTTGGGTGGATACGCGAGCCTTCAGCGGGATTTTAAATTCGTTAACCTTTAGAATATTAGATTTTCTGTCCACTATCGCACCAATATCCCTGAGTGTATCGTCCCCTATGATTCCGTCAAATGAGGTTAATCCTGGGAGCACAAAGAAGGTTATGTCAGAGTAAACGTTTATATCCTTAAACAAATTCAAACTTATTTTTTTTTGGATCGGGATACTTCCGCCTGCTGATCTTATGGTAAAGGATCTGTCGACTGGCTTGCCTTGCTTGACGAACGTTTGCTTAATGAAGTTTTTATTGGCACCAGTGTCGACAAGAAAATCTAAGGTGCGGCCGTCAGGGAGTACGTACTCTAAGTAAGGTACGCTAGATGGCCGTTGGATAAAAAATTCTCCTCCTGTGCCTCCTGTTAAGTTTGCAAGTAGTTAGTCACTTCGTCATTGTTATCGTCTCTATGTTGAACAGCTTTTGCTGTTTTCGCGGAAGATTATCTGATCTTGCACCTCGTTTAAAGGGATTCGGTCTATTCATGTAGTTCACTTTGCGCGATTGGACCGACTGGTCCACGTCCATCTTCTCGACGGGTGGCTGAGAGGTTGACGGAGGATCTCGCCTAGGAGTAATGTGTCCAACTCGTTTTTCAAAGGGATATCGTCGCTCTTGGGGACGCCATGTTGTCCTTGGTGGAAGTGGAGGATCCTAGTTACCATCCAAACCATGCATGCGATCTGGCATGGTATTCATCGGTGCGACAATACGGTTATTAAACCGTGCAGTGTGTACCGTGTAGTTCCTCAAATTTGTATTCTGTATCTCGAGGCACCTTGAGTATGCCTCAGGTAGATTCTTAGGACGCTGAACCAGGAGCATCTTTGAAAGATCCCCATTCAATCCACGGATGAACACATCAAGCGCACGATTTCTGTACGTATCTATTAGTACCTGCACTGTCTCCTGAGAGTATTTCTCAGTTTTGAGTTTATTTATAATTAAAGCAAATTGGTGATTCACGGCTCCATAGAAGTCATCGAGCCTCCTCCTTTTGGGAGAGTTGGTGGAGTTGGTACTCCAAGGTGCGTATGTCGGCGTAATGGAGTGATAGACACTCCTTTATGGCAGTCCAGTCAGTGTCAAAAATACTATAGGATATGAGGGCAGTATCGGCGGGTCCTCGTATCTTTTGTCGAATGTGCTATAAAATCGCACGATAGATTGGCTTACCCTTTACCTGCTCGAAATCAGTAAGGATGCTCTCGACAGCATGCACCCATGACACAAACATAGTTGGATTTCCGTTGAACACCTGTAGCTCCTTCACAGAGTCTGGAAGTCTCGAGATATCCCTAAGTTCCGCCTCCGTTGCTGGAGCTCGGGGCTGAACTTGTACTTCTGCTTCCACTCCATTTAGCTGCGGAGTAGCACCTCCATCAAAGCGATCCTATTTTGAAGTGTGCCCAAGCTTGATACACGCCTCTCTATCCCATTCAGCTGGTCCATAAGTGCGTTAACTGNACCTCTATCAAAGCGATCCTATTTTGAAGTGTGCCCAAGCTTGATACACGCCTCTCTATCCCATTCAGCTGGTCCATAAGTGCGTTAACTGTACCAGTCAATCTCGTTACGTTGTCCTGAAGCGAATCCATCCTGGAAATAAACAAGAAAAAATATGCAGACGAAAAGTGGTTATTTTTACTCACAACACTGCAAGGATCATTTATTTGTCACTTGATTATTTTTTGATTAGTTTCACTTAAGCACTTTAATAGCTTTTTGGTATTTTGCTTACTGGCTTCTTTTTAGATAGCCTTTTAGCTAATTTTTATTTTTCACTTTTATTTGGTATAACTTCTTTCCACTTTTCACAACCACTTAATCACTGATTTGATTATCCCGATTTTATTTTACTACTTACACTACTGGTCCCTGCTCGGGCCCCAGTTAAGAACTGAAGGTCCTGAACAACAAAAAAAATTAAAGGGCCAACTTGCCCTGGAATTAAAAGAGGTAAATTAAACGTTATAATAAAAGTGCTTTATTGAGATAAATAAATAAGCCTAATTGACTATAGTAACACCCCGATGCAACTCCTGCTGCTCCGAGCTCTGCCGCCCTTTATAGCCTGTTCCGTTGCCGTTGTTCTATAGCCAGACATAGGCGACGACAGTGAGCCGCCTTGGCCTTGAATTCCCACAGCTAACTTGGAATATGCAACACACTGATTTCAAAACCGTGTGAAATGAAAATATGCTGACACCGCTGCAATGCCTAATGCATTGGCTCCTTGACAAAGGTGTAGGATGTCAATTATGTTGTGAACCACAATTATGCTGACACGGCGCACGTGTATTGCTGGACTGCTTAAATGCAACATGTTGGGTGACGGCGGATGTGTTAACTTACATGTTTTGAGGATACCTCCCTTAACATTCTGACCAAGTTTCATTTGTTAATTCCACCTGGTTTTCTTAAAACACAAGGTGCGGCTGACTACTAAAGCCCACCCGAAATTTTTAATAAAGTGCAATACTTCTTAATTTTGCCACCAGAAACTCCATTTTCTAAAATTTTATTGTTTTTGCCTAAATTTGCGCCAGAAAAATTGTGCACATCAACAATCTTTGCGATTGTCAAAATTTTCTATGCATTTTATTCACGTCATACTTGTCAAAAATCTACCCGCCGCGAACTTTGTTACCGGTTCACACACGCTTAAAGTTATTTGCAAAACAACCGGGATTGACTTCGCGAGAGTGCACCATCCCTAGAACAAAATGCCTTTTTGGGGGTCGTACGCATCGCAAAACTAAAAACAGAACGACGCACTGAGGAGTTTTTGAATGTTTGTGAAATAACACAAACGGCAATAACGCAAAATTTGCTTTATTTCACTTTTATATGGGAAATATTACCAAAATCTGAGTTTTGCTTTATTTCCAACAAAATCAAATTTTAAAGGCAATTTTTCAAATAAGGCAGTGTCAAAATCTTTCTTCTCGCTGTTATTGCTTCACCTGGTATAATTCCGTCTTGGCATGGAACAAACAAAAATTGCCGTTCTTGTTCGCAGCATATGTATAACACAGAGAATATTAGGGGTATTCTCCAAATCTTGCAAAGCCATTGTACGTAGCACGGATTGCATGGATTGCATAACTTGCAAACACACAACAACAAAATACATGGGAAACAACGTTTCCTATCGCTGCAAAATATGCAACGTCTAAATCCATGTATATATTTTGCAAAAGAGCATAGCAAGATAAATGCGACCCTGTGCTAGTTGTTTTGTTTTTGGGATTGCTACATATTTCTCTCATTCCTCTCATCTCGCTCACTTCATTTTGTATGCTGTCTCTCGTTATTGTATTTGATACATAATTTCGCTACTTGCTACCACTTTGCAATGGGGTGCTCTCGTACTCTTCGAAATTTGGAATAGTATTTTTGCATTTCGTGCATCGTGCAAGACTTCGAGCATACCCCTATTGTTTTGAGTTTTATCTTCACTTAAAATTTCCGCATTATCATCACTTGGTTCACAATATCCGAAGTGTGGATTTCGTTTACGAAGACGAAGCGAACATGTGGTACGAAATAGTGATGTAAAAATATGTAAAATTTTACCTACTCTCAGACTTCTAAATTTGAAAGTATACTTGGTACAAGCAGGTGGGATGAATGGCGCAATAAACAGGTGAAGGAATAAAACAGCTTTATTTTCTGACATTCGGCTGCCTTATAGTCACATTTCATTGGCATATTTTCAAATAAAGCAGTGTCAAAATCTTTCTTCTCACTCTAATATTACTTCACCTAGCATAATTCCACTATGGGTGCAATAACACCATACGCAATAATTCCCATTACTTGGACATTAAAAAGCAGTTTCAGAAGTGAACTAGTGTTATTTTATTATTATCCTTTTTTCTAAACGGTTATAATGCCATCAGTGCATAATTGCGAAAGGATGGGAGGGGACGGGGTACGCGAGAGTTAAGGGATGTTTGCAACGCCACCGCTGACGTCACGACATAACACGTTCTAACATGCAGCGAATGCGCTATCGATACAACCAGTATCAGGCAGCGACCCAAACGGAATTTCCCACAAGAAAACAAAGATAAACACGAACAATAGACAAGTACTAGTAAACAAACTTAACAAAGGACAAATACTAGTAAACAAGCTGAACAACAGATAAAGACTAGTAAACAACTAGCAATAGAATTTTCCACTGCGATAACCACCGCCGCATTTCAGTAGTATAAATGGAACCAATATTTCAAAATGTAAAGCAATCTTAAGAATATGTAAATAACGAAAGCACGCTCACCGTGCAGAGAAAACATATATTTTTTGAACTCATATCGTGTAAACGATATTAACTGGGGGCTCAACTGGGATGACAATACGTTTTGACATCTAAAAAAAAAAAAAAAGTTTCTGAAAAAGTGAAATAACACAACTATTCCTGAAAAACGGAACAATAAAAAATTTCGAAGAAGTCCATGCGATAAAGGGAGCACAGCAAATTGAATCACCGCGGAATGAAAGCATTCCTATCCGATAATTCTACCAAACGACTACGAAGTGTTAGCAAACCCCATTTCTCCTCTTTAAGATTTCAAAGAAGTGAAGACACAACAAATATGGCCGAAGCCGCATAACTAAGAGCACAAATTGGTGCATTAACACAGCAGTTCCAACAACAAACCCTGCAAGTAAATGCCCTACAACAGGAGCTTAGTACTGTAAAAGAAAACCAAACTGCCTTCCACAATATCACCACCATTACAGAACACGAGGAGATCCCTCTTGCAATAACAAACGCCAACGAAATCCATTTGGAGCTATTCAAAGCTTTACCCAAGTTTGATTGGGATAAAAACGCGTATCTTTCTTGGAGATCACAAGTCTGGAAGTTTAGATATTATAGTGCAGTGGGGATCATCCGTACAAAAGTGATAGGAACAGCCGACATACTTAGCCATCACAACACGAAATTAGACTTTTATTCGATTATAAATTGATTGGATTATACGTTTGCGGACCAAAGACACTTGTATGTCTTATTAGACGAGATGAAAAAAATTTATCAAGGAAGAAAGAATTTATCCGAATACCATAGCGAAATTGATAAAGCACTTAACTTTGCGCTTTCAAAAGTTGAAATGTCGCATGAACAAAACAGTGAAGCCATGAAAACATATGCTAACCAAGAAGCTGTTCGTACATTCATTATGGGACTGAATAGCAGATACACAAGTGGAACCTTGTACAGCCAAAACCCAAGAGACTTAGAGCATGCGTATGATATTGCCAGCACAACGATAACCATAATCAACAATTTAAAACGCAACCAAGATATGCCCAACAAACAAGAAGCCACCCGCAACCAGGGTATGTCCAACAAACAAGAAGCCACCCAGGAGAAGAACGCTTCCCTCAACGAAATGAATGCCCAACATATAATCCAGGGATACATGTGCAACGCAACAAATTTATTCCANAGCATGCGTATGATATTGCCAGCACAACGATAACCATAATCAACAATTTAAAACGCAACCAAGATATGCCCAACAAACAAGAAGCCACCCGCAACCAGGGTATGTCCAACAAACAAGAAGCCACCCAGGAGAAGAACGCTTCCCTCAACGAAATGAATGCCCAACATATAATCCAGGGATACATGTGCAACGCAACAAATTTATTCCACACAACGACCGCTTAAATAAACCGATACCTATGGAAGTGGACAACTCTAGGCAGTTTATGCGGCATACTCAACACCATCAGGAATATCAGAAGCCTTTCAAAAGGGAAAGAAACCCATCCTCACACAACTTCAATCAATACAAGCAGCAGTGGATCAACCAAACTCATCAAACTGAAGCCGAATCTACCACATCTCATTTCGAGGAACAGTACGAAACCGGAAGTACTTTTTTAGGCGAGTGAACGGGCTGCCCTGCATCCAAGTGCGGTCTTACAGGCACACCCGTTACTATGTTAATCGACACAGGATCTACAAACAATTATATAAGTATCAACTGTAATATTGGTAAGTCAGTACCTATTAAACCTATAAAAACAAAAACTATTCACGGATATTCATTATTGAAATCTAAAAAAATTATAAATTTGTTTAGTCATTATATGCCTTTTTTTAAAATTGATGAGCTACAAGAATTTGATATGATACTAGATCAACAAGGACTTAGAGTTATAAAAGCAGAAATAAACCTATTCGACTACAGTTTAAAGTACCAAAAGAAATTTGTGAAAGCAGAAGATGAACAAAAAATAAATTACACAATAAATAACAAAGAATATGATGATGATATCAGGGAAATGATGAGAAAAAATGACGAAATTAGGGAAGTCCTATCTTTTACCACAACTATCCAAGCAACTTTTGTTTGCTGGGTTGGAGCTGCTTCGGCCGATGGAGTAAAAGGCGAAATGCTTATATTTTTCCCTTGTCCCTCCTACGCGTTTCGACACTCTCGTGTCATCTTCAGGGAGTCTTTTTAGTTGTTTTCTCGGGTTTGCTCACCGATGTTAATAATTATCTTTGTATGGGCCAAATTCCTACGAATTTTGTTTGCTGGGTTGGAGCTGCTTCGGCCGATGGAGTAAAAGGCGAAATGCTTATATTTTTCCCTTGTCCCTCCTACGCGTTTCGACACTCTCGTGTCATCTTCAGGGAGTCTGTTTTATTTGAACGATAAACAATAAACATGAAGAACGAACGAAAACCATGATTAACAAAAACATAATAATAGTTGCATACATACATACATATATACACAACAATAGTTACATATGTACATGTATACTTAACACTAATTATATACACACATTAAATATTGACAAGAATTTTACATTAATTTGCACACATTGAAGGTATTACAACATTTAGGAAGAATTATTGAAGTATTCTTATTTATATTATAATTTTAGTACGGCTGCATATGTGTTCTTCGTGTTGTCGACGTCTTCCTTAAAGTTGATTGCGTTGTCCAATTGTTGTTGTATTCGTAGGCTCTCCAGTGTCATTCTCCTTCTTTCTCCTCTTTCGATGTCCAAAATTTCTGTGTTGCCGAAGTCCGCTATATGTTCGTGCGTTGTTAAGTGTTGAGCCAGTGCTGTTGTCATCTTTTTGTTTCTCGCGCCCGCTCTGTGTTCATTGATTCTTATACCCAACGCTCTTTTTGTTGTGCCTACGTAGCATTTATTGCAGCTTTCGTTATCATTGCCCTTGCACTTTATTTGGTACACTACATTGTGTTGAAACTATTAGAACGAATAATGAAGATCCTATTTGGATTAAACAGTATCCTTATCCCATGTCAGATAACGATTTTGTAAACACAGAAATCCAGAAACTTCTCGATAATCATATAATTCAACCAAGTAAAAGTCCATACAACTCTCCGATTTGGACTGTTCCGAAAAAAGGCACCGATGAAAAAGGGAAACCCAACAGAAGGATGGTTGCAGATTATCAGAAGATTAACGGTCAAACAATAACAGACAGATATCCTATCCCTGATGTAAATATGACTATTCAAAACTTAGGAAACCAAAAATATTTTCTACTATATATTTGGAATCAGGATTCCACCAAATACTAATAAAGGAATCAGACAGAGAAAACCGCGTTTTCAGTAAACGGCGCTAAGTATTAATTTATCAGGATGCCATTTGGGCTTAAGAATGCACCCTCAATATTTCAGCGATGCGTAGATGACATTCTCCGCCGGTATATTGGAAAATTCGCATACGTATACATAGACGACGTGTTAATATATTCCTCCTCACCCGAAGAACATATAGAACATATAAGAACTATCGTAAACGCCTTGCATAATGTCAATATGAAAATCTCTAACGAAAAGTCAAATGTTTTCCAGAACTCAGTCGAATACCTAGGACATATAATAAAACACAACAAAGTAACTGTAGATCCCAAGAAAATTCAAACAATAAAAGAATATCCTAGTCCAAAGACATTAAAAGAACTCAGATCGTTCTTAGGACTAGCTAGCTCCTATAGGAAGTTTATTCAAAATTTTGCAGCAATGACTAAACCTTTGACAATACACCTACGAGGCGACAATGGTATAATTAGTAAAAACAAAAGTGCTAAAGTAGAAGTTAAATTAGATGAGGCAGCTCTAGAAGCTACTGAGAAAATCAAGGATGCGCTTCAAGCTCAAGTAGAACTTTATCAACCTGACTTCACGAAACCCTTTGACCTGACTACAGATGCCAGAAATTTCGCTATAGGCCCAGTACTGTTCCAAAACAGACAACCTATCGCTTTTGTTTCACGAACACTCAATGAAACTGAGCAAAATTACAGTACTAATGAACAGAAATTAAGAAATTACTTATATGGAATTGCTAACTTAACAATATATAGATATCACCAATCTTTAATTTACTCTATATCAAAAAAGAACCCAAATAACAAATTAAAGAGATGGAAGAATTTAATAGAAGAATATGGCGCGAAATTAGTGTATAAACCAGGACATCAGAATGTAGTCGCTGATGCTCTATCAAGGCAACAAATAAATACGACCACTGATTGTTCAGAACACTCAGCAGAAAGCTCACCCGCGGATCAGTTCACAAAAGTCAAACAACCTTTAAACTCTTTTCGCAACCAAATTATACCAATTCACGACGAAAATAGAGACGAAATTGTGTCACAGACTATCCTTACAAATAATACACGACATATAATCTATTCTATACTAATTATATAAAGAGAAGTCCCTTTTTTTTTGTAACAGGTAATCTCGCGAACGGCTGGTCCGATTTTCATGAAATTTTGTATACAAATAGCTTTCGGTAACCACCATGTTTTAGGCTAAAAATTTTTACTTTTTTCGGTTAGGTGGACCAGGGACCGGTCTATTCCAAAAAATCTTATTATGGTCCGATTTGCTTAAAATTTAGTACGTAAGTAGCTTTTTAGCATATATTAGCATATATGATAAATTTTTTCCGAGAAGTGGACCAGGGACCGATCTATTCCAAAAAATCGCATTTATGGTCCGATTTGTTTAAAATTCGGTACGTAAGTCGTTTTTTAGCATATATTAGGATATATGGTCCATTTTTCCGAAAAGTGGACCGGGGACTGATCTATTCGAAAAAATCGTATTTACTGTCCGATTTGTTTAAAATTCGGTACGTAGGTAGCTTTTTAGCATATATTAGCATATATGATCCATTTTGTCCGAGAAGTGGACCAGGGACCGATCTGTTCGAAGTAATCGTATTTATGGTCCGATTTACTTAAAATTCGGTACGTGGATAGCTTTTTGCCTGGATAAGTTTATAGATTCCTGTTTTCCAATTTTCATGCAATTTCGAATATAAATAGCTTTAAGTAACGACCATATCAAGGGGCGAATTCGTCACTAGGCAAGATTTTTTTGCGCCAATCAGAAACAACGGATACTCTCAAAATATAATTATAATATATAATATATCTCAACTAATATATATTTAGAAAGGCGTTTGTTAGTTTTCGCAAGGCTCGAGAGCGGCTGAACTGTTTTTTTTGAAACTGCCACCTGCCGCAGTGTCACAAGGATGGTTTTAGGCTGAAAAAAATCTATATGTAAAGGGGGCG
>NW_016158365.1:47823-74152 GCF_001687245.7 Rhagoletis zephyria | reverse complement strand
TGGCACTTCCCATACAAACCGAATTTCTCATGCTACATAGCTCTGAATGTGTGCATGGTAGAGTTTTGGAAATTGGTATGGAGATATACGAAATCAATCGCATACCCTTGGAGAAAAATTTTAGCTATTGTAAAAAGGGGTGTGACATCTCCCATACAAACCGAATTTTTCATAGTGCTTATCTCTGGAAATTTTTTGGTAGAGTTCTAGAGTTTTGTATGGAGATGTACGAAATAAATCGCATACTCTTGGAGAAAAAATGTAACTATTGGAAAAGGGGGCGTGGCATCTTCCATACAAACCGAATTTCTCATGCTACATATCTCTGAAAGTGTGCATGGCTGAGTTTTGGAAATTGGTATGGAGATATACGAAATATATAGTTGAATTCAAGCCCATACTCATGGAGAAAATTTGGGCTATTTGGAATGGGGTGTGAGGCCTACAAACGTACCGACCTTTAGCTATCTTTGAATGAATTTTTTTATTCTTCTGTAGGTGTATTTGTGAGTGAAATCCTCCTAAATGGTTGTACGGATTTTAACGAAAACCTTTGTGTATTTGAGTGGGTCTCTGGATGGTTTAGTTTCACAATTTAATCCGACAGTTGGCGCTGTAGTTGAGTTATTACTAAAAATCTTATTAATGATCCGATTTGGCTAATGTTTTAAATATGTATGCAATACTATTGCAAAAACGTGCTGCCAAGTGGTGCTGAAGTCGAGCTATTACTAAAAATAGCCATGTGAGAAAAGGGGCCGTGAAGGTCAGATTAAATCGACATGTTGCACCACTGAGTATATCGAACGCTCCTGCAATTGGCCCAATGGATGTGATTTTCCAATATTATTATGCGTTCAAACTTTTAAGGTATTTGTCTGAAATAAGAATATGTATATTGCATTTCTGTAGAACAATGATTCGTACCCATTTTGAAATTGCCACCTACTATACTGTAAATCTTCTAGGACATTCACTATAGACCCAGGTCATTGTTGCCGCCAGGGAGTGAAGAGGAAAAAATTGATTTCGTTTTGCGAATAACCGTGCTATGAAATGCCGCACAACTGGAGAATTTCAAGAACGGATATAACACTTTCCTTAGGTTATTTAAAGCGGCAAATTACCACCAAACCTTAATCTTAGCAGACAAATGTGCCAATGAAAATCGTAAACGTGAATTGTTGGTGAAAATGATGGACCAAAAAGTTTCAATAAAATATATACAAATTTTGGGCGGGACGAAGTTCGCCGGGTCTGCTAGTATATTATAAAAACAAAGAACCCCTGATTTCAAGTCTAGAAGAAATTATTCGACCAGAACGCTATAAAACTAAAAGAAGAAATTTTATTTCATCTCAAAAACGATATCAGCTCTATTTTCGCTACATGTAAAATTGTCGTAGCACAAACACAACTTCAAGACGTAACTGATCCGGACGAACAAAGACAGATAATAATACAAATTCACAAAAGAGCACATAGGAATTATAAAAACAATGCACATGAAATACTTACTCAGTATTTTTGGCCCTCTATTCGAGAAATGTTTAAAAAAGAGTCAGTTAACTGTGAAATATGTTTACAAAATAAATACGAGAGACATCCTAACAAACAACCAATCGGTAAAACCCCAATACCAACACATGTAGGCGAATATATACAAATGGACATATTCCATATGAATAATAACATATACATTAGTTCTACCTGTAAATATTCCACATACTGTTACATACGCAAACTACAAAGTAAAGTAAACTGCCACGAACACATTGAGGAAATACTCACACAAATATACCCTAACGCAAAATATTTAATAGGTGCGTTCGTTTAAAATCTCCAGCAGAAACCAACCAACTGCCAAATTCCTGACACAGTTTATTGATTAAACAAATAACTACTTATTTCTTACAAGTTTAATTAGTCGCATTTTGTAATCTTTATCTTCCAAACCATCAAATTCAATTTTGTAATTTGCGTAAATGCCAACCAGTTGTTTTTGATCAGCTGTTTCCCTGTTGGCAAATTGCTGTTGGCAAAAATTTTTCCAGCAGAAACCAGCAGCTTCCCCTCAAAATGAAATGTCAGTTTGCTCTCTCAATTTCCCCTACTTTGCAAGTTTTTTGCGTACGCGAACGCAAAAACTTGTAAGTTTTGGTTAAACATGAACAATTAACAGCTACGCGAACGAACCTAATGACAGACAATGAGAATATGTTTAATGGGCATACAGCTAAATCAGTATACGACAGACTACATATACAGCACTCAGTTACACCAATACACCACTCAACGACGCATGCTCAAGTTGAACGCATACATAGTACACTAATTGAGCTATCAACAGCTCTAGCGCAGGAAAATCATACGGCACCGAGAGAAGAGTTGTTTAATGCTGTCAAACAGTACAATAGGACGATTCATTCCACCACAGGAATCAAACCTAAAGAAGTATTTTTTAAAAGAGGATACCCTGAGATAAAGGATATTTTAAGAGAAAAACAAGATAAACTCCTGCAATACCACAATAAAAACAGACACTCAATTACATACAAAAAAGGTGAATTCATATACGTAAAAACCGATAGAAGAAATAAGTTAGCAACGAAATATAATAAACATAAAGTAGAAGAAGATCACGGGGACACAATTTTGAACAGCTAGAGGTAAAGTTATTCATAAAGATAATATTAGAAAACAAGCAAAATGTGCAGAGCCGTAATAATACTTTTCTTACTTATAAGAATTGCTAAAAGTGACAAAATAACCGATTTAAATAACAAGAAATATGTATTAATGGAAACAGATTCATCCTTTTTATTCGAGAACTCACAATATTTATACCATATAGCTAACCTGAGAGCAGTTCTGGCACCATACGAAAAAATAATAAGAAACCGGTACACAACGAATCAAAATCAGGAAGAAACTTTTCTAATAAACAGCATAGAAATCTTGAAATCGCAACTAATACCAACATCACATAGATCTAGGAGATCGTTAAATTTCTTAGGTTCAATCTTAAAATTTATAACAGGAACACCAGACCATGATGACCTAATAGAAATCAAAACAGGACTCAATCAACTTATAAAAAACAACAACCAACAACGAAAAATAAATTCCCAATTCGAAAAAATCTTAGAAACCTTAGACCCTACAACAGTATCAGAAAACATTGTAATAAATAAAGTCTATCAAGAACTTGTAGCCATCACAAATACAATGAATTTTGCAAAAAATGGAAATTTTTATTCAGGCAATTTAAATTTAAATGATATTGAAGAAATAATAACAAACGAACAATATGATATACCTGTAGTAAATATACTAGAATATGCGGATATACATACTTGCCAATACCAAACCGCCATAATAACTATTTATAAATACCCCCTTATAACAAACAAATGTAAATTATATAATATAACACCACTATTGGATAGACATGGGAAAATAATTACCGACGAATACATTGCTGAATGTAGCAACAAATATACCAGAGTAGCCAAATGTAAGAACTATGTAGGAATAAATATATGTAAACAATTGCCAGGAGACAATTGTACTATACCACTTTTAGAAGATAAGGAAGCTAAATGTAACGTCATTCAAGAAAACAATAAACCTTTATTAGTATTAGATCACGGTAATGTCATCACAGACGGGGAACACACGTGGAACGGATATCCAATCGAAGGACCGAAACTTATCCAATTTAACATCTCCACAAACATCGATAAAAAAATATAACTCAACCATCAAGAAGAAACAAAAAACGCAATCTATTCCCACACTAATGAACATTTAGAAATCCTAAAAATTCTCACTTTAGAGTCCGATTACAAATTTACGAATATACAAAAAATGTATAAATTTATTACCTATAGAAGAACATCCGGTCAAATTTGCATTGTATAGCATTCTCGGTTTAGCAACTCTAGCACTCTTCGTGTACTCCTCGACCAAAATATGCCAATGCTACAAAATAAGGCAGGAAGTAAAAAACAGAAAACGCGTAAATGAAATATACGAAGCAGAATTGACCCGCCTCACAATACAACAACAGTAAAAGGTGCGGACACCTTTTTTCACAAGGGGGAGAGTTAAAGGGATGTTTGCAACGCCACCGCTGACGTCACGACATAACACGTTCTAACATGCAGCGAATGCGTTATCGATATAACCAGTATCAGGCAGCGACCCAAACGGAATTTCCCGCAAGAAAACAAAGATAAACACGAAGCAATGGACAAGCACTAGCAAACAAACTAAACAAAGGACAAATACTAATAAACAAGCTGAACAACAGATAAAGACTAGTAAACAACTAGCAAGAGAATTTTCCACTGCGATAACCACCGCCGCATTTCAATAGTATAAATAGAACTAAGAATTCAAAATGCAAAGCAGTCTTAAGAATATGTAAATAAAGAAAGCACGCTCACCGTGCAGAGAAAACATATATTTTTTGAACTCATATCGCGTAAACGATATTAACTCGAGCGTGAGCGCGACGTCGAACGTGTAATTGTATACTACTTACAAATCCGTCCATTAAACTTGTTTATTACTCAATTGTTAAGTTAAAAAGTTAGTCTTATTGCTCACCGAGAAATGAAATAAAGCAAATTTGTGTTATTTCACATTCAATTGGGAAATAACACAAATTTGCGTTATTGCGTAAACCAATTTGACAAAATTTTGTGGGAAACTTAAAAAATTAGTCACATTCGATAGAGAACATTCCAAATAACATTTCCCAGTCCCCCTCACTTTTCTTACTTGCACAGCGAACGCTCTCCGTTGACCGGAAACAGAATATTCTAACGCTGCTTATAAATAAAGTTTCGCTCTCTAGAAAGATCGTGACAGTTTTAAGTTAATATTTTGGTTTCTGCAGCGTGCATAGTGCAGCGAGTTAAAATTCAGCGGTTCCGCTGGCTTGGCCTTGTCGTTCGAATGGACAGAAACGCTCCTCCTCTGAAAGTGTTCAACGCGGGCCGCGATGCTGGTAGCAGAGGAAGAGGAAGGCCTCCTCTGCGTTGGAAAAACCAGGTGGAGAAGGACTGGGGTTCACTTGGCATTTCCAATTGGCGTCATTTAGCACAGAAGAGAAATGACTCGGCCAAAGTCGCTGAGGCGGTTACAGCGCCAATAAAGAAGAAGAAGATTCTTAAAAAGTAGTGATGGATTCGCATACAGAAGGTAATAGTGCATTTAAGTGTTAATTTTTTCTAATAATTTTATTAAGCAAATGTAACGAAAATAGTGGTTTTCAACGAGTATTTATTTTTGAATTTTTGTTGAATATTAAGAAATTTTTTGTATCCCCGGGAGAAATCGCGTTATTGTTCTTTGTCCAATTGAAAGCTTAGAAATGTTGCTAATGTAGTTTGAAAAGATTGCCCGCAGAAAATGGCAGATAAGTGGTATTTCTTTACTTAGAAAATTTATTAAAGAAAAATCTAAAAACGCATCTAGTATATAGTAGCACTAATTTAGATCAATTTTGGCACTGAAATTAAACTTTTTAGATGAATTTGAGGCCGCTGAACCAGAACATGAATCCACTTAATTAAAAAATAAACAGTTTTCGAGATATAAGCAAAAGCCATTTTTTCTAGGACCTTTCGGTCCTGTTGTTAGAAATCTGCAGGAACATAAGGCGAACCCAACTATGTTATGTTGTCGGCCGCTGTGGTGTAGAGGTAAGCAGTGCGCGCTTCCACTCCGCAACTCCTGGGTTCAAACCTTGGTCAAAGCAACATCGCAAAAAATAATAGAAAAAAGGTTTTTTCTTAACAGCGGTCGTCCCTCGGCAGGCAAAGGCAAACCTTCGAATGTATTTCAGCCATGAAAAACAGCTTCTCATAAAAATACAATCGCCGTTCGGAGTCGGCATAAAACTGTAGGTCCCTCCACTTTGTGTGACAATATCAAGGCGCACGCCCCAAATCGGAGGAGAAGCTCGGACAAACACTAACATATGTGTAAGCGCCAGTCTGTTATTATTATTATATTAACTATGTTATGTTTATCGGATTAAACATTTGTTTTCCTTTACATTGGTGTTATATAAGTGATGATTAAACAGTTTTGGGTATACAAGCGTTTAAATTTAGGTAAATGTCAATTTAGATAAATTACGATATTTCGTAAACATTGTATCCAAATTGTTGAAGATTGGTATGTGAAGTAAAATTTTGGAACAAAATAGGATTTTTATGAAATTTTTGGAAAATGGGAGTGGCCTCGCCGACATATGATGAAATGCTGTATCTCAGTATCCGCTTCACCAATCCATACCAAACTCAGTGTGAGCCTTGCCTAGGCTGTAACTAGTATATCTGTTATTTACAGAAACACGAAAACTGCGACAAATCAGTAACTACTGAAGCTGATTCACTCAAAATCGATTCTTGGAATAATCTCTAAAAAAGATTATTATAATTTTTTGGATAATGGGCGTGGCGCCGCTCAATTATGACCACAAATGTATATCCCTATATCTATATGTAACTGATATATCATTTTGTACCAAACTCGGTGCACTTAATATTCTTGGTATGGAAAAGCCATACGTTGAAAATACGAAAACTCCGATATTTCAGTAATTGAGGACGCTATTTTACCCCAAGTTAATACTTACAACATTCTCTTAACAATAAATAAGGCTGTTATATTACTGTTATTGTTACAAAAATGTAATTTTATTACATTTGTAGCAAGTGTAAACCCAGTGTTATAATATTAATAAGTAGTAATAGTAAAAGGTGGCAACACCAACACATGTATCTAAAATATGATCATGGCAATGATGCAATAAAGAGAAGCCCTTACTTCTACAGCATCAGGTGTGGTTGAACCAACCAGAAAATTAAAAACACTAATAACCTGATAGTTAAATAGAAAATTATAAAAACTTAAGTATGGCACATAAACAGGAGATAATGGACGCCTTGCGAAACATGGGAGTCGATTTCCCCGAAACAGCAAGTCTCCAGCAACTTAAAGTGCTATTTACCGCAACAGTAGGGGCACCGTTGCAGACCAGTTAATCAACCGGTACTAAAACCAAAGTCTCGCTAGAAGCAGCCACTACTTCAGCGTCGGAAGTATTAATACCGACACCTTCAGTGCAAATGACTACGACAGCACAAATCACCTCAGCACCGCCGACCTCAGTACAAACGGCAACTTCAGTACCGGGAAGTATGCCAACGCAAACTGCCTCTTCAGTACAAACAACCCCTTCAGCACAGATAGCACCTTCAGCACGAACAACAGCTTCAGCACAAACACCACCTTCAGCACGTACAACTTCAGTAATTCTGGAAACCTCAGCCAACGATCCGGGTCTAAACGAAGACACAGCAGTAGTGGCCACGCAGGAGCACAATATTAACGGCGCTTCCGCTTCAGTAATTAACGACGAGTTGGCAGAGCTCGAGGAGCAGCTTCAGGTAAAATTACGAATCTTGAAAATAAAGCGGGAAATAAATGACCTCGAAGGGGCCACAGTGTCACGACAACCGTCAGCCAAATTCTCCGACATCGAGAATACCCTCTCTAAATTTAGTGGAGACGATGGGGCCGACATCTTCAAATGGATACGGGAGCTGGAGCACGTATCCAAATGCTACGGCTATGACGAAAACGCACTGCCCCTACTCGCACGACGTATGCTCACCGGAAGCGCACAGCTCTATTTAAAACTCGTTAGCGCCCAATCTTGGTGCGGATTAAAAGCAGCCCTCGTCTGGGAATTTAAGAAGCACGTAAGCATCAAGGACGTCTTCAAAAAATTGGAAACACGCACATGGGAAAAAACATGAGAGCTTAACTCATTACGTGCTCTCCATGCAGGAGATCGCACAAGGTGCCCCGATCGAAGAAGAGGAACTAATCGAGTTCATTATAGATGGACTACGTGATAATAGCGGCAGTGCCCTAGTATTCGGTGGTGGTTCTACCCTAGAGGCACTAAAACCACTGATACCAAAATACGAAAAACTCAGGGTTAGGAACATTAACACCAGAACAACACGGAGCAGCGTCGACGAAACCATGTTAAGGTGCTTTAACTGTTCTCGTTACGGTCACATGGTGAAGGACTGTAAGCGGGAAAAGCGTGCAAGAGGCTCCTGCTTCCCATGCGGAAAGATGGACCACGAATATAAGAACTGCCCAGGAAAGACGGTGGCAGCGATGGAAAATACTCAATTCGATACAAGCTTCATACGTTTTAAGGAAATGGTAAGTGTCGCTTTTTCACCGAACCACAAAAACACCCCTAAGTTTATAACATTTTTCTCTTTACTCGATACGGGTAGCCCCAGTAGTTTCGTAAAATCTTCAGTAATTACGAATAGTGCAGAATTTTAGCAACAGAAAGGGCATCTCAAAAACTTTAGAAGTATAGGACAGTAACTTATAAACCCTGAAGGAAGAATTTCTGTTTTAATAAAATTCAAAAACATTACAAAAACAATTAAACTTTATATTTTGGATGATTCCACAATGCCATTTGAATTACTACTAGGCAGAGATTTTCTTAAAATGTTCATAAATTTATCAATGCGAAATGAATTCAATAAAAACTTTATAGTAAAACCTTACGAGAAAATTTCTACTTCAGTTGGCAAGCATATCGAAGAGGTAGGTGATATAATGGGAAACAAAGACTTTTCTTGTGAAAAACAAAGTGAGGTTATGGATACTCCAGATTTAGAAGTGCAGTCAGCAATTAGAGACATTTGTAATATCGACAACCTTGAAGAAAACAACGAAAAAATCGATATAAACCCTAAGTTACCTTCAGTTTTAGCAGAAAAGTTTAACCTTATGATAGAAAACACATACATAGAGAAACAAACCGAACATCTTCCGAACATTGATTATGAAGCAAAAATTTTACTCAATTCAGTCACTCCAACCTTCTGCTCACGAAGACGTTTATCATTCGCTGAAAAAAATGAAGTCAATCGCATTATAGAAGATTTACTTAAGAACATAATCATTAGGTGCAGCGATTCCCCTTACGCATCGCCCATTGTCCTTACGAAGAAAAAATCAGGAGAAACCAGAATGTGCTTAGACTATAGGAACCTAAATAAATCAATTGTAAGCGACAATTACCCATTTCCGTTGATAGAAGATTGCTTGGAATACCTCGGTGAGAACAAAATATTCACACTTTTAGATCTCAAATCAGGGTTTTATCAAACTAAAATGGCCGAAGAATCTAATAAATATACCTCGTTCGTAATACCTAATGGCCAGTACGAGTTCTTAAGAATGCCTTTTGGACTCACTTTAATTTACTTCAGAGAGTACTAGAGAAGCTAGCGACGCACGGCCTTCAAATAAAACTTAAGAAATGCAAATTCGTATACAACGAAATTGAATACCTCTGATACAATGTTTCGGAAACCGGCATAAGACCTTCCGAACACCACATAAAAGCTATAACAAATTTTCCGGTCCCCAAAAGTCAGCGAGAATTGCAATCTTTCATAGGGTTGTGCTCATATTTCAGAAAATTCGAAGAATCTTTTTCCGTACTGGCCCGTCCGCTTTATAACTTGCTGAAGAAAAACACAAAGTTCGAATTCGACAACGAATGTAGGGAAACTTTTGAAAAACTAAAAAACAAATTAGTATCGAGCCCAGTACTAGCAATATATAACCATAACAAAGAAACAGAGTTGCATTGTGACGCAAGCATTCATGGCTTTGGGGCGATTCTGTTACAGAAACAAAATGATGGTCATTTACATCCAGTAGCTTACTTTTCCAAAAGAACTTCCGAAGCAGAAAGCAGATACCACAGTTTCGAATTAGAAACTGTAGCAGTAATCTATGCACTACGCCGATTTCGGGTACATTTACAGGGGATTAAATTTAAAGTAATAACTGATTGTAATTCTCTCACCCTAACGCTTAGCAAAAAATTAGTGAACAGCCGAATAGCAAGATGGGCGCTAGAATTTAGGAATTACAATTACACGATATCACACCGAGCAGGCACAAAAATGCCACATGTAGATGCACTCAGTAGAGTTGAACTAGACCACGAAAACTTACTCGCGGTAATAGACAGTGAAAATATAGATTTTCAATTACAAATAATGCAGTCCAGAGATCAAGACATAGTGAGTTTGAAAAACAAATTAGAAAATGAGAATATGGAAAATTTTTTGATGGAAAACGCCGTCGTATTCAAAAAAGACAAAGATGTCCGGCAGCTATACGTTCCCAAAGAATTAGAAAAAGAGATCATTAGAACTATTCATGAACAGCTAGGACATCAAGGTGTCGAAAAATGTTACCAAACAATTAAAGCCAACTATTGGTTCCCGGACATGAAAAAGAAAATTAGTCACTTTAAGCAAAATTGCATAAAATGCATTATGTATTCAGCCCCTAATAAACCAAACGCTAGACAATTGCATAACATCCCGAAGCAACCTCAGACATTTCATAAAATGCACCTAGACCATTTAGGCCCACTCCCATCCCTTCAGTCGAAAAGAAAACACATTTTAGTTATAATTGATGCGTTTACGAAGTATGTGAAGTTATACCCAGTATTAACAACAAGCACTAAGGAAGTTACTGCCGCACTTAATAAATACTTTGAATATTACAGCCGACCACCTAGGTGCATAACAGACAGAGGTAGTTGTTTTACATCGACACAGTTTGAAGATTATTTAATAGACAAAAATATTACTCATATTAAGGTAGCGGTACATTCGCCCCAAGCGAACGGGCAAGTAGAAAGAGTTAACCGAAGCTTGGTGTGAATGTTGGCTAAGCTCAGTGATCCGATACAACATGCCGACTGGGTAAAGCAACTAGCAAAAATTGAATTCGCTATAAATAACTCAGTAAATAGATCAATTGGAACAACTCCAAGCCAGGCCCTATTTTGTGTGAAACAAAGAGGCGAAATAATAGACAAACTTACTGAATACTTAGAGGAATACACTTCAGGCCCGGGCGAAGGGACTTAGAAACGATGCGTAAAGGTGTTGAGAAAAATAATGAAAAATTGCAAATGTATAACCTAAGCAGAAATGAGCAGAAGGGTGTAAGCGTGAATAAGTTCGAAAAAGGAGATTTTGTAGTGATAAAAACCATAGACACGACAGTAGGTGTTAATAAGAAACTTCTGCCAAAATTTAAGGGACCTTATATCATACACAAAAAACCTCCGAATGA
The DNA here is from genome assembly GCF_001687245.7 of Rhagoletis zephyria. NCBI lineage: Eukaryota > Metazoa > Arthropoda > Insecta > Diptera > Tephritidae > Rhagoletis > Rhagoletis zephyria. Next base: position 62,920 of record NW_016158365.1, on the reverse strand, counting down.
CCGTTACGTAATAAGAGACATTGAAAATGGGCAAATTACTCAAATACCTTACGATGGCGTTGTTGAAGCCTGTAACATAAAATTTTGGAAGAGTAAAGAAATAGCGGGTGAGGTTGAAAGCGGCATTGATCCATTTAATTAGTTATAAGTGTGTGTATTGTAAATGCAACTCAGCTGATCGAGGCCGATCATTAAGTCAGGTTGGCCGAGTTGTAGCAAGTATAAACCCAGTGTTATAATATTAATAAGTAGTAATAGTAAAAGGTGGCAACACCAACACATGTATCTAAAATATGAACATGGCAATGATGAAATAAAGAGAAGCCATTACTTCGTGAAACTTCTACACATTTTCTTAAATATACTGTGGTACATGTTTGAATTATCTAATTCCCTATATTAAAGTTGAATTGGATTTTTTTAACCGGTGGCAGCCCTTCGAGGTTGCTTAGAGATAAAGACCACGACAACTTGGAGTTTATCGATGTCAAACGTTAAGCAACTTCATTTTCTTTGTTTTGATGGAATAATTGGACGTCCTTCTCTTCTATTTACTTGATTTTAAACATTTACAATTCTCTATATCAAAATACGTCTTTTCTAAACATTTCGTGTCGAAATATTCACAAAAAATAATTTTGGCCGCATAGATCGGCCAAATACCCCCATGTGCGACGAGGACACTAATAGTTTATAAGTAATTTGCTGATAAAGTTGCGAAATTCCCCGAATAAAATTGATGATATGCAACAATTTTAAACAAGTATAAGTGCACAACACACACATTTCACTTATATTAACCTATTTGATCCAACAGCATTCTTTTTTTTATTATATATTTTATTCAACAATTTTTTTATAGACCTTCAGGCCGTTTTTAATGAAAAACTATAGTGGAAAAGCAACCACTATTTAAAAAAATTGTAGAAGCGATAGCCTTTTCGGAAATCACAACATTTCCTCATCAGACTTCTTCAGCGGGATTCGAATCAACGATCCCAGCTAACTCAGCCAGTTGCCTACGCACTGTGCTAAGTTCGGCTTATAAACTGTTGTTGCTTTTTCCACTTTTTTCATGTGAGCCAACTACAATCAGGCGCAGCTATTCCAGTGCTATTTAAACTTGATCATGCGATGGTTGGTTTTGTTGGTTTTTTGTTAATAATTCTAATTTTAGAATGTTTAACTTTTAGGTGTGCTCGTCCTTAAGTTATTTGTTTTTGTTATTTATGGCCTTATAACAACTATATTCAACAATTTTTTATTGAGCTTGAGGCCGTTTTTAATGAAAGATATTGTGGAAAAACAACAACAATTTGAAAAAATGGTAGAAGTGATAGCTATTTCGGAAATCACCACATTTCTCATTAGATTTCTTCAGGGAGATTCTAACCGAGGACCCCAGCTGACTCAGCCAGTTGCCTAAGCACTGCGCTAAGAAGTTCGCCTTATAAACTTTAGCACACTGCGTAGGCCACTGGCTGAGTCAGCTGGGGTCGTCGGTTCGAATCCCGCTGAAGAAGTGTGATATGCAAATGTGGTGATTTCCCAAATAGCTATTACTTCTACAATTTTTTCTAATTGTTGTTGCTTTTCCACAATAGTTTTATCATTAAAAATGGCGTCAACAAAAACAAATAACTTCAGGACGAGCACACCTAAAAGTTAAATATTCTAAAAATAGAATTATTAACAAAAAACCAACAACCACATGATCAAGTCTAAATAGCTCTGGAAAAGCTGCGCTTGATTGTAGTTGGCTCACATGAAAAAAAGTGGAACACCAACAGTTTATAAGGCGAACTTAGCACAGTGCGTAGGCAACTGGCTTAGTCAGCTGGGGTCGTCGGTTCGAATCCCGCTGAAGAAGTCTGATGAGGAAATGTGGGGATTTCCGAAATAGCTATCACTTCTACCAGTTTTTTAAATTGTGGTTGCTTTTCCACAATAGTTTTTCATTAAAAACGGCCTCAAGCTCAATAAAAGGTTGTTGAATATAATTGTTATAAGGCCATAAATAACACAAACAAATAACTTAAGGACGAGCACACCTAAAAGTTTAACATTTTTGTTGATGGTTTTAATGTAATTCAAAGTTTATTGGGTTGGTAAAGATTATAATAATGTGTATAAAATGAAAGCGACTTAAGCCAGGCACGTGTGTAGGATATTGTACCATTCAGGAGTGTGATTCTAATAAAATGTTTAAGTGTTGCCAACTTATGTGTTTAGAGTAAATAAATAAGTAATACTTAACACTTTCCCTTCTTTGAATTATGTACATTGAATCAAGCTTAAATATAATCTGATTTATAATTCATGCACGGCCTCCGCCATCTTTCAGATCTCCGAATGGTAGGTGGTGCCGACGTCTCGGACTGGTTGTTACACCTAGGTACTAGGTGGTGGAGTTGGTTCCTTTTGGCAAGCCCTGGACGGTGACCCTTGTGATCTGGTAGTTGCAGTTAAGTTATCGGAGATTGGTAGCTCGAGTGATGTTGATAAATTGGTGGATGTTGGTGTCTCGGAGTGTTCGACCTCATAAGGCGCCTTCTCATTTTGTGGACTAGTCAACTCGGCTCTGATCGGACTATATAAGATGTTGGTTCGTATTTGATTCTGGTGTCTTTTATTAATTTGTCATGCTGTCGCCACTTCGTACATCATGCGACCGCAGTTTCGTACTATAGTTCCATGATCCCAACATTGCTTACCGGAAAATTTTCGAGCGAAAACTGCTTGTCCCCTACTGTATTTAGGTGAAATCTCCGTCGTAGGTTGCGCTTTAGGTAGCAGTGCTGATAACAAACATCGTGGTTGCCTACCGTGCAACAACTCCGCTGGCGATTTTCTTGATGTGGGATTAGGTGTATTTCTTTAGGTTACCAGATACTTTAAGGGTGAATTGTTTTGACCCTCTGTCTGGATTTTCGAGAAGGCTTCTTTAAAGCTTTTCACTAACCTTTCTGCTAACCCATTCGAGTTAGTTGTTGAATACAGTTTAATTTGCAAAATGTTTGAAATGCGGATGATGTAAACTGTGGTCCGTTGTCGGATACTATCGTTTGAGGCAATCATTCTATCGAAAATATTTGTTGCAATGACGCAATCGTTTTATCTGCTGTCGTCGATGACATCTGTATGACATAGGCCAATATGGAGTACGAATCTACTACTATTAGCCACATCGTTCCGAAAAACGGACCTGCGAAATCCACATGAACTCGTTCCCATGCTTCTTTAGGTTCAGGTCATGGTGCGGATTCACTTTTTAGTGCACTAGCTCTTGATAGGCATACACTGCATGATTGACATACTTTTTCTATGGCTTTATCTATATTTGGAAACCACAAATACCTTCGAGCTAACTTCTTCATCCGACTATTTCCCCAATGCCCTTCGTGCAACAAATTCAATATCTTTGTCTGCAATTCAGACGGTACCACGACTCGGCTTATAATCTGTTTGTAAAACGATTACGCCTATCTGGCAGCTGAGAGCTAAACGTCTGTCGAAATAGGGTTTCAGTGACTTTTGAGATACAGTTAGATGTGTAGGCCACCCTTCCTCGATAATATGCTTAACTACTTTGAGAGTGGTGTCGGAATCTGTTTTCCTTGCGATAACCTCAGGTGTGAGTGGCAATGATTCCACCGCGGTTTGATAAACTTCGTACATATTGGTCATGTTACCTTCTTTCTTATCGAATTCTAGGTCTTCTCCTGAGGACAGTCTTGAAAGTCAGCGTTTGAGTGTTGCGATGTATGTCGATATCGAATAGAATAGTTATAACTCTGCAAAAGTATTGTCCATCTTTGAAGCCTTTGCAACGTCATAGTTGGAAGTTTTTTAAAGGGATGAAATAATGTGGTTAATGCCTGATGATCGGTCTGGAGCTCAAAATGTCTGCCGTATAGATACTGGTGGAATCGCGTTACCCCCAAGATGATAGAAAGTGCTTCCTTTTCCACTTGCAAGTAATCCACTTGACTCTTAGTTAGCGTTTTAGATGCGAAAGCTATGGGTTTTTCTGAGCCATCGGCATATCGATGCGAAATGACAGCGCCGATTCCCAATTTCGATGCATCCGTAGCTAATACTATGGGCAGTGAATCGTTGTAATGGACTAATTTTGTTGCCTTTACTATCTGCGATTTTAACGCTAAGAATGCTGATTCTTGTGCGGGCCCCCATTCGAACTTAACTGTTTGACGACGCAGTGTGTTCAAGGCCGCCGCTTTTGATGAAAATTTTGGAATAAGTTTATTGTAGTAATTTATTTTTCCAATGAAACTTTATACCTCTTTCACATTTGATGGTCTAGGCATCATCTCGATCGCTTTAAGCCTTTGAGCCGTTGGTCTTATTCCTTTAGAGTCTATTAAGTGCCCTACATATTCTAACTGCTGACAAGCGAATTGACATTTGTCCTCTTTGCACCTTAACCCATACGCACTTAGACGTTGAAATAACCCTTTGACGTTATTTAGATGTTCTTCATCTGAACTCCCGGTGATAATAATATCATCAAGATATACGGCACATCCTGTCATTCCCTGAACTAATTCCTCCATTACTCTCTGAAAAATCCCTGGTGCACTTGCTATCCCAAAAGGCATTCTTAGATACTGATATAGACCAAAAGGTGTGTTTATAACCAAATATTTCCTTGATTGCTCTGCTACTTCAATCTGAAGGTATGCTTCGCTAAGATCAATATTCGAAAAAAGGATCCCTCCCTTAAGTTTCTGAAACAATTCTTCTATTCGTGGAATAGGAAAACGGTCTATTTCTAACTGTGAATTAATATTGACTTTAAAATCCCCGCAAACACGAATTTTCCCATTTGGTTTATTAACCACGGCTATCGGTGATGCCTACTCACTAGCTGAGATGGGTTTTAAAACTTTTGAAGCTACTAAACGGTCAATTTCAGAACGTACCTTGCCGTATTGTGCAAACGGTAGGTGATAGGGTTTACTAAATTTTGGTTTCGCAGTTGTCTTCAAGGTTATATTTGCTTGAAACTTGCTACAACATCCTAGCTCTTCCCTGAAAATATCTGGATAGTTCTTGATTAGTTCTGTCAGACGGGCTCTCAACGACGTCAATGATGACTGACCTGTGGGAACAGAAGAGAATTGGTTAAATTGAACTTTTTTAGGAAATGTTATATCAAAATTCAATTTATAAAATCAGTCAAGGCTAAGTATGTTTGATGCATCATTGTTATCTGCTACTAGAAGCGGTAGGTTCTTTACCACTTCACCACATTGAACGTCTACATGGGTTAGACCTTTCACCGGTACGTTATGTCCACCATACGCCATTAATTGTTGGTGGGTGTACTCCCATTTCGGTTCTCCGAGCTCTTTATGACCTCTAACACCGATAACTGAACAAGTGGCCCCTGTATCTACTAGGAAATCCATAAATTTTCCATTGACTTTAATACTCACGTAGATTTTTTGCTTTTCTGAATGTATAGAGTTGATAGTGCTGATGTTTTCAAAAGATGGTTCGTTGTTCGTCGACACGTTGTGAACTCGACGCTTGCTCTGGCTCTTTTCAGCAGCTTCGCATACAGCCCCAATATGCCTCGTTTTTGAGCATACATTACATCTACTTTTCTTTCGATAGTGAAAGCACTTTTCTCTTGGATGCGATGTGCCACACCCTGGACACGATTTTTTTAATGACCCTGCATTGATATTACGATTTAAATTTTCTTTCTTTTTGCGATTTCCTTTCGACTTTAGGGTCGGTCTTGATGACTTACTGATAACATTCACATTTGCTGATTCCAACTCCTTCATTTCAGTGCACGTTTTAATTGTTGCTTCATATATTGTTGCAATCTGCAAAACTTCTTCTAATGTGGGGTTGACTTTTTGCAAGGCTGCCGTCCTAACTTTGTCATGTGGTGTGTGCATGACAATCAGGCCTCGAATTTTGCTGTCTACATAAGCCTCTCCGCACTCATATTTGACACATTTGAATAGACAATTTTTTGCTACTCCCTTGAGCTCGGCAAGCCAGTCAGTATAAGTTTGACTGCGCTTCATATGTGTGCGATAAAAGTGAAAACGCGCACTAAGCACATGTTGTTTATCCTCAAAATGTTCACTAAGTGAGGTTATGATTTCTTTAAATGTCTTTTCTTTCACCTTGCCATCGAAAAGTTTTTGCAGTAGCTCTAGATTTTCCACGCCAATCTAACTTAGGATACAGGCACGCTTTTTCTGCTCATCTTCTACGCTATGAGCCACAAAGTGCTGATCGAGCTGTAATACATACGTGCACCATTTGTCTTCAGCCTTATTAAACGCCCGAAAATTTGGAATCGCCCGAGACAGCTTTTCGCAATTCTTCATTATACTTTGTATAGTTTGCTGATTTTCTTTTAACAACCGTGATATGAATTCCTGATTTGGCTGCTGCATTTGCTGGATCACTTCTAGGAGCGCCTCTGCACTCATTTTGACAGAGTTACGATGAATTCGCTTCTTATCGAGAATATGCTATTACTTTTGACGCAAGGTTTCTGTAACTCACCTCGTCGGCATTTGTTCATGGTTTTAATGTAATTCAAAGTTTATTGGGTTGGTAAAGATTAATATAAAAGATAAAGATTAATATAATTAATAATAATGTGTATAAAATGTAAGCGACTTAAGCCAGGCACGTGTGTAGGATATCGTACCATTCAGGAGTGTGTATCTAATAAAATGTTTAATTGTTGCCAACTTATGTGTTTAGATAAAGAGGTTGCCATATCTTATACTTTTAGAACTATTAGTAAATAAATACGTAATACTTAACAATTTTAAGAATAGAATCATTAAACAAAAACCAACAACCACATGATCAAGTTTAAATTGCACTGGAATAGCTGCGCTTGATAGTAGATGGCTCACATGAAAAAAGTGGAAAAAGCAACAACAGTTTATAAGGCGAACTTTGCACAGTGCGTAGGCAACTGGCTGAGTCAGCTGGGGTCGTCAGTTCGAGTCCCGCTGAAGAAGTCTGATGAGGAAATGTGGTGATTTCCGAAATAGCTATCACTTCTACCATTTTTTCAAATTGTTGTTGCTTTTCCACAATAGGTTTTTATTAAAAACGGCCCAAGCTCAATAATTTTTTTTGAATATATGTAATTGTTATAAGGCCATAAATAACAAAATCAAATATTATATATTTTACTAATTTTAATAAGTAAAGAATACGCACTGTTTCGATAGAGAAAATTGAAAAATGGGGTTCAATAGAATTTTAAGTGCCGAGCACACGTATACTGATTTTATATTGCGAAAATATAATTTGTGGAAGATTCTAGGGTTAAAAATGAAATTTTGGATTTCGAAAAATGTTAATATCTTTGAAACCAATTAACCGTTTGAAAAATTAAGCACTACATTTAAAAGGTATTTTAAACATCCTTCGTTTGATATATGCTATACATATTGGGTGAATTCGCGGAAAAAAGAGACTTAATACAAATATATAATAAAAGTTTTGTTATTAGTATTTTTCTAAAATGTATATTTGGTTTTCGTTAGTTTTATGTAGCATATTACTTCTTTATCTTTGCATTTTACTTTATATTTTTCTTTTTACTTTATGTCGACTGATCAATTCCTGCAAAAGGTGCTCAGCCCCTCTTCTTCGGCAACTTAGAAATAATTGTACTTAGTGAGGGTGATATTCCCCAAGCGCGGCCAAAGGCCGCCTACCCAGAAAAGTGTTCTCCGCAAAAGGTGCTCAGCCCCTCTTCTTTGGCAACACAGAAAAGAGAATTCTACTTACTGAGCGTTAAAATCTCTAAGTGCAGCCGAAGGCCGCCTACGGAGAAAAGTGTTCTCCGCAAACGATGCTCAGCACCCCCTTCTTCAGCAACACAGAAAGGAGAATTCTACTTAGTGGCGGTTATAATTCTTATGCTCGGCCGAAGGCCGCCTACGCAGAAAGATGTTCTCTGCAAAAGGTGTTCGGACCTTCTTCTTCGGCGACACAGAAAGGAGAACTCTACTTACTATATTCTGCCATAGCATACCATGATTACTTTCCGAACTCCCCTTAAAGAACAGAGGTCATGACAATGCATCATCACACGGCAACATGTAGCTGCACGACCACGCAACATCAAGCACAAAGCCTATTAAAGGAATAGCACGACAAGAAACCAGTCAGTCAGCACGAGACTGTGGTCGTGAACAGGCCGCTATTGGCAAGAAGCGATTTAATCTGCGCTGACTTGAATCGTCGGGCTTGATTTAATTTCTGCAAAAGCTGCTGGTAAGGGTGACTTCTATTGTGCCGGCTTGAATTGTCTGGCTGGACGTCACCTTTCCCAGTAGCAGCGCCACAGGCTCTCACCACAGCCCCACTGCCCCTCAGCAGAGCAACGTCATCAGCGCGAGCAGAGAGCCACATTACTGGCGTAACCAGAGCGCAACCCTTCGGCATCGCGAGAGCACGACTCATCTACGCGAACAGGAAAGTGACGTTATCAGCGCGAACGGAGCGCGGCTCATCGACGACATCAACGGCGCCAACAAGAGCGCTACCCACTGCCGTCAGCAGCACGCCACTCACCGACGGGGATAGGGCGCTACTCTCCGGGCGTCATCAGAGCGATATTCACCGACGCGACCCGAGCGCTACTCTCCGAGCGCCACTTGTCAACGACATCAGGGCGCTACTCTCCTGCGTTGTTAGAACCCCACTCACCGGCGCGACTCACCGACTTTGCCAAGAGCGCTACACACCGACGCGACCAGAGTACCACTTACCGACGTAACTCATCGGCATCAGCGGAGCGCTGCACACCAGTACTAAAACCACGCCACTATGGCATAACGGGGCAGTAACGGAACACGGAGCCGTTACCCCGCCAGTTTATAGAAATTAAGGAGTCCTGGATAATAAAACACGATTTACCAGAGCCCCGAGACTACAAATTTATTGTAACGAACCCTGGACATGGCGAGTGTACCCCAGCGTTGTAAAAGAAGCGTCGGGGCAACCAAAACGCTTCGTTACAATTGGCGCCAGAGCAGGGACCCTTGGCAAATCGTACACGTGCAAACGAAAATTTTTTTGGAACAAACAAGGTGAATAAAATGGTGGAGCTAGTCAACACAGCGTGGCTGGATGACATACCCAAGGAACGATTTGTGTCCATTGCACAGTAATTCGGGATTGAAGGCGCGGGTACAGCCGCGTATAACGGCCCTGGCGGCCAAGGCGCACACCGACCAGGAGATCCACGCCAAATTCCAAGCAATGGAAACCACCAACAAACACAGTGAGGCTGCCTCGTAAGACGATGATGAACAGAAGACATCAGTACCACCGGATGAACGTACGGGAAGTACGACGACTTTTATGGAAAACCCGACACAGAGCCAGTTGGCGGTACCGCTACACCAGCACAAGCCAGGCGCCGACCCACACGTTTGCACTTATCATCGACCAAGTAAGGGTAGTGCGAATGGAGGAGCTGGCCGAGGTGTACGCCATGAACGTAGACCTCCTGCCAAAAACCATTCCCGAGCTATTGTGCGGTACCGCCCTTCATTGGTACCGCAACAACAACGATTACTGGAGGAACTGGCGCGGTATTTCGAACGCCTCGAGGACGACATACGGCAGAGAAGGCAGCACCCACGGGAGAACAGAGCGCCACTTGTCAACGACAGCAGGGCGCTACTCTCCTGCATTGTTAGAGCGCCACTCACCGGCGCGACTCACCAACCAGAGCACCACTTACCGACGTTAGCAGCGCGCCACTCATCGGCATCAGCAGAGCGCTGCCCACCAGTACTAAAGCCACGCCACTACGGCATAACGGGCCAGTAACGGAACACGAAGCCGTTACCCAGCCACCAGAAGCGACATTTCTGGAATTTCCTGCTGTGGTATTTTTTTCTTGTTACATGTTTATAGAAATTAAGGAATCTTAGATTATAAAACACGATTTACCAGAGCCCCGAAACTTCAAATTTATTGCAACGAACCCTGAACACGGCGAGTATACCCCAGCGTTGTAGAAGAAGCGTCGAATTTTATGGAAAACCCGACACAGAGCCAGTTGGCGGTACCGCTACACCAGGACCTGCTGCGATCACACCAGCACCCGCCGCCAACAACGGTCGGGCCGAACGCAGGTACAGCCAACCCTGATATTCAGGCGCCGGCCTACATATTTGCACCTATCATCGACCAGGTAAGAAAGTGAGACTGCAGGAGCTGGCCGAGGTGTACGCCTTGAACGTAGACCTCCTGCCGAAAACCATTCCCGAGCTACTGTGCGGAACCGCCCTTCATTGGTACCGCAACAGCAACGAATACTGGAGGAACTGGATGACCTTCAAGCGCGACTTCTTACGTTTCTTTCTGCCAGCACGGTATTTCGAACGCCTCGAAGACGACATACGGCAGAGAAGGCATCACCCACGGGAGAAGTATAAGGATTATGTGATCGCGATACAAAACCTGATGCGACATGCCGGTTATAGCAATAAGCAGCGTTTGGAAAGAATTTTCCGCAACAGCCACCCCGACTACTTATTATATATCCGGCGTCGGGGTTTTACCACGCTATCAGAACTACTCACGCCACGAAGATCACTGGCGGACGACGGAGACATCACGACGAGAGGTGGCGAGGCATGTCACCGGCGGCAACCCGATGAGGACTACCACGCAACCAGGCAAATCAGCTCATTGCACCCCACCGGTGCGGGCGACACAACACCCTCCAGTTACGCCACATCACTTTACGACGGGCACAAAGAAAAATCGAAATATGTATATACATATTTGAATTAAACAATCCACAATAATAAAGTGATAACTATTTAAAAAAATTTTAAATCGGGTTTTTAAGTTCCAAGTAGTTTTAAAATAAAATTTTAATACGTTGTCATAAGTTTTCAGTTTGTGAAAGTAGACATCGCCAACAAATAGGCATAAGCTCCCCCGAGTAAAAGAATCCCCATAAAATTTATTTTCAAATACTACTGAGACTGCGTCAAAGTCGCTTGAATGTATTTGTCTCATATATTCACAGATATTAATACATAGAAAACCTGCGCATGCACGAAGCGTACATTTGGCTCAAAACTATCTCCCTTTGATTGCTGAATCCAAACATATTGCGCAGACAGTTTACTGCCAATATAGAAGTTTTAAAGCAGGGGTCGGTAAAAGTAAATCAGAGATCGGCAAAAGTAAAACTGTGGCTGTATTGGTGAGCGCAAGAGAACTGCTCCGCATGAGCAGCCCGACAGGAAATATACAATTTTTAATATACAGGGTGTCCCAGAAGTAACCTGCCAAACTTGAGGAGAAGGCAGGTGGGGTGGTGAGCTCCCTGATAAGCAAAAATTTTTCAGGTAAAATGTCACCGTTTTTGAAATATTTAAATTTTTTTTTAAAATACTTGCACCTTGTACTCGATACCCACGAAGTACTTGTATACGCGTATCGAAGTATTCGGGTATATACTTCTAAGTACTGGTATCGGAACATCACTAACTACAACTTTTACAAATAGAGATAGATTCTAAGACGATGTTCAAACAGGCCAATTAGCTGAGGCAATTAAGCTTTAAATTGCGACATTGAGTTTGGCGTTCACACACACGTCAGCTGCGCAATTCGCGGTACGAAATCAGCTGTTGGATTACCAACAGTCATCGAAAAGTCGGTACAATCGTACCTTTATTTTGTTTGAAAGTACATTCGGTACAAACACACAATTTTAGGTACATTTGGAACGTAGCCAAATAACTTTTCAGGAAATCAGTTCTTATTTTTATTAACATTTCAATGCATTTTCTGGTGCGAGCAACTGGTCTAATAGCTTCCCTCCATTGTAAAGGGCATACAAATGATACAGAAGGGTGGCAAAAGTAACGCAACTGTAGTTGATTTCGCCAGATAGACGGAAAATATTTCTTTTTAAAACGTCAGATCGAAGAACTGGGGGAAAAGTGATACACCTTTTCTACAACATAGTTTTGTCTCGCGCTGCTCGAAGAGATTCTTTTCATAGCCAAAACTTGTTTAATGTGAGTACAGAAGTTGATATGGTATCGATGGAAATTGTTATCCTCCTATTTTACTTTATATAGAAATACATATTTACTTTTTAGATACATCTATCTACTTTTAGGTAAAGTTTTCCTTANGGAAAAGTGATACACCTTTTCTACAACATAGTTTTGTCTCGCGCTGCTCGAAGAGATTCTTTTCATAGCCAAAACTTGTTTAATGTGAGTACAGAAGTTGATATGGTATCGATGGAAATTGTTATCCTCCTATTTTACTTTATATAGAAATACATATTTACTTTTTAGATACATCTATCTACTTTTAGGTAAAGTTTTCCTTAAATTAGGTACAATTTAATAATTTCCATCCTATAAATCCATCCTTGATGAAATATCAGTTGTAAAAGAGGGCCAGAAACAAACAGCTGATTGCTCTTTTTCAATAAAAATACCTCCAAGTCAAAATTAAACATACCTAGCAGGTGTTGGTTGATTTTTCCGACAGGGTGGTAAGATGATTTATTTTGGAACGAATTTCCGTCATCCCTTGTCAAGTTTGGTTTGCAGACCGGTTTGTCTAGCAGGGTTGCATAAGAATTTGACACAAATTAATTGCCAATTAATTATTAATTACCTATTAATTATTTGAATTTTTGTATGATAAATTGTGTAACAATTAAGGCTTAAAATGGCGGAAAAGTTTTTAATTGCCTATTAGGTGCCTGTGTGAACATAGCCTAAGGAGCAACAGTCACTTAGTTAAGAGTCCCCTAATTAATTTACATATAGTTTCTTCCATGATAAAAATATAGTAAGGTAGAACCGCTGAGAGTCCCTTTAAAAATTCTTGACGTTTCCAAACAATTTAATTTTTAAATTTACTCACAAACTCACACACAATTTTTATTTCCAATCTCAAGCAACAACAATTTCGAACAATTTAATTTTTTTATTTTCACTTTTATATGATTTTAAAATGTTGGCAAACTTCAAAAAAAAATCATGGCCGACAAACTGAGAGAACGGTTCTACCTTGCTATATTTTTATCATGGTTTCTTCTTTGTTTTATATATGTATGTACATATCGTTACCTTAAAATAAGGGCTGTTCAGGATCTTGTGTATATGCTCTTCTACTACTACTTCAATAAATTAGTTTAAGTTTTTATTAAAATTCAGTGTTTTAAGAAAATTACAATCAAATATCTTTAGTTTTTATAAGTTTCATAGCTTCTCTATAAAGCAACAAAAATGTAAGATAGGTCCTTTCTATATTGAGGTAACAGTATGTGTCAGAAGTAGCTGGATATTTATTTATTATCATTTTTGGTTGCTTGATTAATTTTAATTTTTTCATGGTTTTTTATTTTTCATTTCTAGTTTACAGTAACTTAGTAATTTTGGCCTCGGTCAATTGACCACCATTACCAATGTAAAATTTTCTCCTGAATCCGAATATGAAGTCAAATTTAAAAAAAACCAGAATAGTTTTCGAGATATAGCCAATTTTCGGTTATTAAAATCTGAAAAAGTGCACGCAATTAATACGTTTTTTTTGGATACAGTTCTTTTTATATTAGTAAAGCTTATTAAATTTGCTATCATCTGTGTATAACCACGACTTTTCCAACCGGATAAGGTGTTTAGGAGTTTCGTATTGATTTATGGACAATTTTGCATAATAAAAAAATAAACAAAATTTACCTTCGTTGCAAATACCAACGTGAAAGTATCTGTTAATTTCCACCTTCTTTCTTGGACGCTAAAGCATGATCTTTTATAAAACAAAAATTGTAACTATCATCGTTGCGTGAAGTTGTACGTGACAGTTTGGCCAATTCTGACATTGGCATCGCTTCGATGTCACTGCTTTCATCTTCGAGTTTACGCGATTCGCCCGTTGCTTGCAAGTCGTTCTCGATCAGAAGTAAATCGTCCGCCTAATACACCATTGGCTTTCGATGCTTTGCGTCGAATCGTTGCTTCCACTTCTCTTGCTGTTTTTGCATACACTGTAAAGGCCCGTCCACATAGAACTTTGGCGTTGCGTTGGCGTTGGCGTCGCTTCAACAGCTGACTATGAATACATGAATTCAAATGCAGCCGTCCACATAGCCAAAATTCGACAACGCTCACGCCAACACAAAGCAAAAAGATGGCCAACTCTCAACTTTTCGCGTGCGTCGCTCGTCAGCTGTTGCAAATAAATAAAATTATGTGAAATAGTTTTCCTTTTTAATCAAGTGCGAGCAAGAAATATCGTTTTTAGCGCAATTATTGATATGAAATATTAATTTATCTGTCGTTAGTATGTTAATTTAGTGGCCCAAGTATTCGCTGCAAGCGTTCATTGTAGCTAGTATACTTTAAACGTGCGTTCTGTCAAACCAACGCCAACGCCAAAGCCAACGCGAAAGTTCTATGTGGACCGGCCTTAAAGCTTTTTCGCGCTTATCTGCTATACTATCTTCGACAGTGTCATCAGTTGCTGCTGCTAAAAGTCGGTTGCGAATGACGTCACGCAACTTAAAATCGTAAATTAGTTCAAGTTTACGCTCCATTGTAATTCCCGGAGCTGGTCATCCCATGGTTTTGCCTGGACACATGGGCGTAGCTAGAACGAAGTTTAGAGGGGCCGCCTATACAAAAAAAAAAAAATTGTCAAAACCAATAACTTACTTAAAAATTGTTTATTATAGCTTAAAATTTATTGTAACTAACAGTTGTACAATGGGGTATAGTCATTGCGCTGGGTATGCAGTTACAGTTGCATGGCTATACTCAATCCCGACTCTTGCGTCCTCGTTCGCGCACTCTGGGCAACGTGAGCAACCCATGTGCGAGATGCGGTAACCAATCCGAGTGGAGCCTTGGGTCACGGCAGAAAGAGAGGGAGCTTCGGTGGGGCCACTCTGACTTATTCGGTTTAAGGGCTCACTGAAGTCTGCAGCGTCTGTTCACCAGTAGGTGCGGCTGCAAGCGGGTGTCTGCTTGGAGCAAGCGGCTCGCTATATAAACGTGTATTTGGTTGCGAAACC
>NW_016158365.1:26611-46870 GCF_001687245.7 Rhagoletis zephyria | reverse complement strand
CTGCGATGGAAAGATCAGGTGGAGAAGGACTTGGCTTCACTTGGCGTTTCCAATTGGCGTCAGTTGGCACAGAGGAGAAACGACTGGCGTGCTTTGCTGAACTCGGCCAAAATCGCTTAGGCGGTTAAAGCGCCAAAAAAGAAGAGAAGAAGAACAGTTGTACAATATGTTATACAAAAACTCATAAACAGAAGTTCACAAAAGTTGATATAAAACTATTCGTCGATTTAAATAGTTAACTTTTTAATGCGCATGTTTATTTTACGAGGAGGAAGGTTTGAAAGCCTAACCCCGTCAGTGTGAGACTTTAACCCAAACTAAACTTCTTACCGTCATGCACCGTTCCCCTCCCAGTACCACCGTCAAGGATTTCGTCGGGATTATAACACTGTGTGACTGATAAGATTATAGATCTATTCTCTTCTTCTTCTTCTTATTTGGCGCTGTAACCGCCAAAGCAATTTTCGCCGAGTTCAACGAACCACGCCAGCCGTTTCTCTTCTGTGCCAACTGACACCAATTGGAAATGCCAAGTGAAGCCAGAATACTTTCACAGCTGGAGCTTCGGTGTCCATTCGAACGACATGGTCAAGCCAGTGGAGCCACTGTATTTTAATTCGCTGCACTATGTCCATGTCGTTGTAAAGGTCATCATTCCCTCGTCTGCGGTACTCGCCGTCGCCAACGCGTAAAGGCCCGTAAATCTTCCGCAAAATCTTTCTCTCTAATACTCCAAGAGCCACCTCATCGGATGTTGGCATTGTCCATGCTTCTGCGCCATATACCAGCAGGGCATGATGAGAGACTTTATAGAATGTGGTTTTCGTACGTCGAGAGAGGACTTTACTCCTGAATTGCCTACTCAGTCCAAAGTGGTTCTTGTTGGCAAGAGTGATTCTGCGTTGGATTTCCATGCTGACATTATTATCGGTGTTAATGCTGGTTCCCAAGTAAACGAAATTCTCTACTTTTTCGAAATTATAACTGTAAAATGTGACGTGGGTGTCAAGGCGCGAATGTGCTGATTGTTTGATGATAGGAGATACTTCGTCTTTTCCTCGTTTAAAACCAGACCTATTCGCTATGCTTCCTTGTTCAGCTTGGAAACAGACTTCGCGGTTTTTTTAGCGATGATGTCAGTGTCATCGGCATAAGCCAGCAATTGTACGTTCTTGTAGCAAGTTGTTCATGAGCAGTTGAGTTCTGCAGCTCTTATTATCTTCTCCAACATCAGATTAAAGAAGTCACATGAAAGGAAGTCGCCCTGTCTTAAACACCGTTTGGCTGCGAACGGCACGGAGAGGTCTTTCTTAAAACTGGCAGAGTTGATGGTATTACTCAACGTCATTTTACACAGCCGTATGAGTTTTTAGGGGATGCCAAATCCAGACATAGCGGCGTACAGGCGACTCCTTTTTGTGCTGTCGACAGCGGCTTTAAAGTCGACCAATAGGTGGTGAGTGTCGATTCTTTTCTCGAGACTTTTCCAAGATTTGGCGTATTGTGAATACCTGATCTATGGTGGATTTGCCAGGTCTAAAACCACACTGATAAGGACCAATCAGTTCATTGACGGTGGTATTCAGTCTTACACACAATGCATTCTATAAGACCTTGCAACCTATGCTTAGAAGGATGTTCCCGCGGTAGTTGACACGCATGGCGGGGTCGCCTTTTTTGTGGATTGGGCAGAGCGCACTTGAATTCCAGCCGTCGTTGATATCGTAATTGAATAGCTCAGCTTGCAGGCCGTCAGCTCAAGCAGCTTTGTTACTTTTTATCAGCATAATCGCTATTCGTACCTCGTCATAGTCAGGCGCTGGGATATCTACTGCATTGTCATCGACTGGGGACTCGGGTTCGTCTTCTTCACTTCTTACAGTGCTTCTGTCATTCAAAAGGGTTCCCCCCATAATTTGAGTACGTTCTGGACATCGGTCACTGGGTCGCCATAGTTGTTCCTACGGGAGTCTTGGAACTTTCCGGAATTCGCTCAACTCTCTGCTAAAAATTTCGGGTGTTTTTTCTGTCGGCCAGCATTTCTTTGCAGCTTCTTGACACTCCTCATGGTACCAGTAATGAGCGGTAAATGTGGTTCCACTGCCCGCGTACGTCGGTTTGTTGAAGAGTGCTCTCTCACAGCAGGCGTGAGAGTCGAGCCGCGAATCTATTGGCCGTCTGTTTTGATTGAAGCTTTTCGACGCTGAACTCTCCTTGCATTGTAGTTGTTTTGGTGCACCGAGGTGAGGTCGTAAATTGGCTGCATCAATATACTGGTGCGAGTCGATATTTGACCCTCGGAGTGTACGTATGTACATCTAAAACACTGGAAGCATGCCTTCCGGCTATCACAACATGCTCGGTTTGGTTCCCCGTTTTTCGATCTGGAGACACCCATGCAGCCTGATGGATCTTTTTATGCTAGAACCCAGTACTACATACTTTCATCCAGGGCATGTGTTTTTTTTTCATTGGGCAGGATTTTAACGTGGTGGGACCCAAGCCCAGCGCACGAGGGGTGTTACGCCCTCCCACTTCAACTCGCCCCCAAACAAGTGTTCGGTCGCTACCCACAAGATTCATGGATATAAATATCCGGACGTAGTGAGCTGCGATTTGAACCGTAAGCCCACGAATCACTTCTGGCCACTCCCCGGTGAATGGAAGTCAAAAGCTTTGCAGTACTGGGAAATGTATAAAACATAGTGGTCAGAGGCGAATATCTCAACTAAACCCTGATGTATTTTTAAGTTCATAGTTCTACATACCTGTATAGTAAACCAAATAGCCGGACCAGACGTCATTCAAAATAAAAAATGTTAAAAAATAAACTTTTCCGTATACTCTTTAATATTCCTCCGCAATTTTGTAAGGTAAACTAACAAATTATAATCGTTGCTTTGCAGCGAAATATCTTCTCTTAAATGTGTTGACAATTTATTATATGTTATATGTTAAGTATATAAAATTGAAAGAATTTTCTCTAATCCGAAAAGTCTTAAAATACTGGGCGGATTTCAATTATTTATATTTTATGTGAATATATAGTAACCCAAATATGAACTGGGACGCGACATTTTAGCTTATTATTTTTTAATGAAAGTATAGCTGATTACTTACAAACAGAATTTAAATTCAAATTTCATATTTTATGCAAAAATTTTAAAAATTCTGAATTTTTTAAATTTAAAGTTTTAGTTTAGTAAAGTTCAAATTTAAGGTAGTTGGCTCTTGCCGTCTATTTTTTGCAATTTTTTGTTGACGGTTCCGCATTTTTTTTCATATAAAAAAAGTTAAAACATACTTTGTAAGGAAAAAATTCGTAACATCGTTACAAAAAAAATTACCAAAAATTACCTAGCTACTTAAAATTTTAATGGACTACAAAATTGCACACATACCATTTTGTAAAGATGCTGGTTAAAAAGCTTAAAATGTTGGTAAAATGTTGCAGAATTTTCATAATTTTTGTACAAAGTCTGAAATTGAGACTTATGTGGTGTTTGTTGAGTAATCAGCTATATTTTCATAAAAAAATAATAAACATTAAATAAATTAAGAAAATCAAATAAGGACCCAGCCGGGACTTTCTTTATACAATTTTTGTTATGAATGGCTTAAATTTAGGAGTAAAATTTGATTCGTAACACTTACAAAATAAAGAATAAGGATAAAAGAACACGAGTATAGAGGTGAAGCAAAACTGTATGGGAAGACAATACCTGTGAATAATTGTATCATGGTGCCAAAATATTTTATTGTTGCTTATCATTTCTCTCAGACATTCAAAGCTGGAGTTTCGAATATATGGATATCAAAACACAATTGAATAGTCGAATTGTTAAAAACTTAAAGAGCGACCGGCTTGTTCGATATAAACTAATGCTGTTTTCTTTTCTCGAAATAATGTTGGCCTGTTTTCTTCACCCCTTTCACAGCTTCAAGTGTTCATTTCTCAAAATATCGCCCTCCGACTAAGCAAAATACTTTATATTAATATAGACTTTTTCAGGACGAAAAGTAACCTAGTAACAATGTAAGGCAACATTCAAAAAAAAAATAAAACGCCATAACTTAGTAATTGATCTCTTTTTTAAATAATACAAATATGACTTCTGATGTTCGTATAACGACAGTTTCTTTTGTTAAACAAAAATTATTTGTAATGAATTTACCAGTCTCGGTTTTTGTGATTTATTTAACGAGTGGTGTAAAGCTTAGCTACGTATAACCTTTATTAACAAAAAAAAAAAAATTAATGATTTTGCTAGTTCTTCTACTTGCGATTTCGTTAAATGAAACATGTGAATTTTAGTTGAAACATTTTAGGCGCTTTTTTGCCAATATTGCCGGTCGACCCAAAAATTTCTGGCAACACTGCATCCAAAACACGCTATCTGCCAACAGCTAAAACACGATAGTAAAAACTTTCTGGCGATACAGTCATATTGCGGCGCATACTCATTAATTTCATGTGAATCTCGGCCGTGTTTATTTTTGGTGGAAATTGAAATAAAAATCGGCCACAAACCTTGGCCAGATCGATAGATAGATAGATAGTTGGTTGGGTAAGGCACTGCTACCGGTGGGTCTATTGTGCCCCTAGCTCATCACAACTCCTCAACCAGCCCCAGAGTGTCTAAAAACTTCATAATAGACCCCGGGGACAGTGAGTGTATGTGCTCCTCTCTTGGCCAGACGTGCCCTATGCTCCTATACCTCCTGCGCGCAACACCCTCACACCCAACAAGAAGGTGCAGGGGAGTTTCCCTGGCGGCATCGCAGAAGCGACACAGGTCGCTGGACCAGATTCATAGTNGTATTTAAGCCTACGTCTGCGCACCTCCTTTTTGCAAGGATAGGACCTCTTTGGACGATGTCACAGAGAGTACTAGCGAACTTCCCTCTANATAGTTTGTACATGTGCCCTCTTAGCCTACAGTGGCCGGTCAAAAATCCTGTAATAACCCTCAGTTTATCCTTTGGAAAATTCATGAGTAGCCTGTATCTTTTCAGATTGTAACCTCCTAATAAGCTTTTCGCCTGACGTTGACCCATGGTGTCACGCCAATGCAGTTCCCTCAGTTTGCAATTGTGCCTTCTGAGCATATCCTTTATGGTACTGGATCCCACTGCCAGAAAGGGCTCAGGTCCTATCGGGGTCGAGGAGGCGGCTAATCTGGCCAGGTTATCAGCCTCTTCATTTCCTGCAACCCCCATGTGCCCCGGTACCCACATTAGTTGGATTTCATTAACCTCCGCCAGAGCATTAAGCCTCTCGACACACTCCAAAACCAAGGAGGACCTGATCTCGAATGATGAGAGAGCCATAAGTGCCGACTGACTGTCACTTAGTATAAGTATCTTTTCATTCCTATAGTTCCTACTCATGTTGATCTCTGCGCACATACTGATGGCATAAACCTCCGCTTGAAAGATGCTTAGGAATGTTCCCAGGGGCACCGAAAGCTTCAGCCTGGGGCCGTACACGCCTGCTACAATCCCCGCAGGTGTTTTGGGGCCGTCAGTGTACCACTGTATTGTGCTCGCCTGTATGTGCCTTTCCATAATAGAGGCACACCAGGTCACCTTGCTGTAAGTGTAAGTCCTGAAATTCCTTTTGAAGACGACCTGTCTGTTGATATCGTGCCTGGGGAGAAGAGCCAGGGGGAGCTGGGTACCTAGCTTCCCCTGTTCCTGGATGATAACACCTTGCCTTTGTCGAAGCCCTCCCTAGCAAAGTTAAGCAGGGTTCGCTTTGCGACCTGTTCAACTAATAGGTGTAGTGGCTCGAGTTCCAGCATTACCACCAGCGCTGCCGTCGGGCATGTGCGCATTGCTCTAGTAATGCAAACACATGCCAGGCGTTGAAGCTTTGAGAGGGTCTGCCTCACCGTTACTAAAGTAGTCCTGGAATACCAAGCCACCGCACCATAAGTCACTATGGGTCTCACTATCATAGTGTACATCCGTCTGAGGATCCTCGGAGTGCAGCCCTAGGATTTGCCCGCCAGACGTTTGCACACCATCATCGCTCTCGTGGCCTTGGAGGTGATCGCATCAACATGAGCCTTCCACAGAAGCTTGGAGTCCAGGGTAAGCCCCAGATACTTAACCTCTGGGGCGATATTGATTGCGACCCCGTCCAAGGTTAGGTTTCTCATCCCCTGAAGATTTCGTTTCTTGGTGAAGGGGACTATAGCTGTCTTAGAGGGATTGGTATTTAAGCCTACGTCTGCGCACCTCCTTTTTGCAAGGTTAGGACCTCTTTGGACGATGTCACAGAGAGTACTAGCGAACTTCCCTCTAGCAATAATTACTATGTCGTCCGCATACCCTTGGCACCGGATGCCCTCGTTAGTGAGTAGCTGTAAGAGTTCGTCCACAACTAAGCTCCACAGTAGAGGAGATAATACTCCCCCTTGTGGGCACCCTTTTGTTGTTTGTATCTGAACGACGCTGTCACCGACTTCAGTTTCGGCAATACTGGTCTGCAGTAACCTTGCTATCCAGCGCCGGATGGTTGGCTGAACGTTATGTTTCTCAAGAGCTCTGTCAACTCCCGAATGGGAGGCATTATCAAAGGCCCCCTCGATATCGAGGAAGGCACAGAGCACCACCTCATCACACTCAAAGCACCTTGTATTTCCTCCGTTAAGGCATGCAGCGCAGTGTCCGTGGATCTACCCACTCTGTACGCGTGCTGGTTGGAATGCAGAGGGGCTTGTTTCAGAGGGTTAAGCCTGATCTCATGGTCAATAATTTTCTCCATTACCTTTAATATAAAGGATGTGAGACTTATCGGCCTGAATGATTTGGCAAGAGAGTAATCTCTCTTACCTACCTTCGGGATAAAGATGACCTTGGCCCTTTGCCACACCTTGGGAATGTGGGCCAGCGCTAGACTGTCCCTCATAACATCCACCAGATGTGGAAGTAAGAGCTCTCCTCCCTACTTTAGAAACATTGGACATATACCATCCACCCCAGGGGCCTTGTACCGTTCGAAGGAGTCCAAAGCCCACCGCACTGTTTGCCGGTTTATAAGACTTTTAGCCAGCTTCCAGTCCGGTGGGGATGGCCTGTACAAACGGAACATAGCTTTCCCAGCGGTAACAATGGCGTCCGGGAAGTGGGCCGACAGCAGGGCGAGTGCCCTTTCCTGTTCTGTACCTGAAAAAGTCCCATTAGGTAGCCTTATAGCCAATCTGGTGCCTGTGTTGTACCTTTCCAAAGCTTTATGAAGCCTAGCAACGGCAGAAGTGGATGCGATATTTTCACAAAAGGTCCTGAAGATGCTACGCTTGGCCTTTCTAATCTCCTTATTGTACTTTGTCAGATTGACTGAGTATTCCTCCCAGTTCCCGGTGCGCTTTGCCCTGTTGAACAGTCTGCGCACCTCTTTCCTATGAACCGAGAGTTCCCGTGACCAACAGGGAGGCTGAGCCTTCCCCTTAGGCTTTGACACGGGACAGCTGGACGTAAAGGCATCTAAGATTGTGCCNCACCTTGTATTTCCTCCGTTAAGGCATGCAGCGCAGTGTCCGTGGATCTACCCACTCTGTACGCGTGCTGGTTGGAATGCAGAGGGGCTTGTTTCAGAGGGTTAAGCCTGATCTCATGGTCAATAATTTTCTCCATTACCTTTAATATAAAGGATGTGAGACTTATCGGCCTGAATGATTTGGCAAGAGAGTAATCTCTCTTACCTACCTTCGGGATAAAGATGACCTTGGCCCTTTGCCACACCTTGGGAATGTGGGCCAGCGCTAGACTGTCCCTCATAACATCCACCAGATGTGGAAGTAAGAGCTCTCCTCCCTACTTTAGAAACATTGGACATATACCATCCACCCCAGGGGCCTTGTACCGTTCGAAGGAGTCCAAAGCCCACCGCACTGTTTGCCGGTTTATAAGACTTTTAGCCAGCTTCCAGTCCGGTGGGGATGGCCTGTACAAACGGAACATAGCTTTCCCAGCGGTAACAATGGCGTCCGGGAAGTGGGCCGACAGCAGGGCGAGTGCCCTTTCCTGTTCTGTACCTGAAAAAGTCCCATTAGGTAGCCTTATAGCCAATCTGGTGCCTGTGTTGTACCTTTCCAAAGCTTTATGAAGCCTAGCAACGGCAGAAGTGGATGCGATATTTTCACAAAAGGTCCTGAAGATGCTACGCTTGGCCTTTCTAATCTCCTTATTGTACTTTGTCAGATTGACTGAGTATTCCTCCCAGTTCCCGGTGCGCTTTGCCCTGTTGAACAGTCTGCGCACCTCTTTCCTATGAACCGAGAGTTCCCGTGACCAACAGGGAGGCTGAGCCTTCCCCTTAGGCTTTGACACGGGACAGCTGGACGTAAAGGCATCTAAGATTGTGCCGTTCAGCCTATTAACCCTGTCTTCTAACGCCATACAATCTACCTTGCTAACCTGTACCTCTATTCTTGGTAGGTTCAGTCCAAGTACCTCTTCATATTTGGCCCAGTTTGTTTTCCTGGGGTTTCTCTTAGGGTAACCTGTCTGACAAGCAGCTCCCAGTGCAAACCGGACAATCCTGTCATCCGAAGGCTTAGATGAGACTTTCCACTGGGCGATCAAAGGGCTGGCCAGTCTGTTGCTGATAGTGATATCAAGAACTTCCTCTCTGACACTAGTAATGAACGTTGGTTCATTACCGACATTATGAATGTTCAGGTCTTCACTTATAATATATTATAAAAGGCGCTCACCCCGGCGGTTAGTGTCCGAACTGCCCCACTCCATATTGTGGGCGGTTGCATCGCAGCCTAGAGTGACAGAAAGTCGTCTCCTGCGGCAGAATTCCAGAAGTTGCTATACCTCAAGGGGCGGCACGTTGGCGTTGTTGTTCCCCGGAAAGTAAGCTGCAGCCAAGACCACCTCCATCTCTCTGGCATCAACTTTCAAGTTAGTCTGGACCGCTACCAGATCCTGTGTAAGAAACTATGTAATGTAGAAATAATTAATATTATTTTTCAGCACTACACACGCTCTGGGCCTCTCGCAGGTGAGGTCCCAAATTACCTTATTGTTATTGTGGTTAAGGCCCCTCACCTGGCCCCTGTAGATCCACGGTTCCTGTATTAGCATTATGCCTAGGTCCTCCGTGGCAAACCTGCTCGCAATGACCGCCGAGGCGGCCACCGCGTGATGCAGATTGACCTGGGCTACCTCTACTGCTAGTGTCTTCATAATTGGGGCTCGTCGTCGATATCCGAAAGCCGCGCGCACAGTGGTTCGGATAGCAGATCTAGCTGGACGAAAGTCAATTTTTGTTTTTTGTTTTTAAAATACTTAATGGTACTTGGAATACATTCCTGACAATACATTCAAAAGGAAATTGCATTTATGAAAGCATTAACATATGAAAACAAACAAAAAAAGGTAAGACAACGCCGCCTATTTGAGAACTCTATTTTAAAAGCTGAAATTTAACTTAAAAGATTGCTAATTGCACTCACAAATATTTGCATAATTGCAAATTGACTTTATAAACAAAAAANCGAAAATCCCCTAGGTAAGAAGTGGTGTAAAAATCCATCAACGAGTATTTGTTTCAATAGTTTCGTCCAGCTAGATTTGCGATCCGAACCACTGTGCCGCGTCGCCCTCGCTTCCTCTATCGAGTTCGAGCCTTCCAATGACCGCTAGGAGCTCCTGTGTGGTGCGCACGTAGTCGAGGGCCTTTGGCCCGGGACTCACCGGAGCTGGTGCCTGTGCCGGTTCTGTTACCTGGTTGGCTGGTACCTGTGCCTGNGCTCGTCGTCGATATCCGAAAGCCGCGCGCACAGTGGTTCGGATAGCAGATCTAGCTGGACGAAAGTCAATTTTTGTTTTTTGTTTTTAAAATACTTAATGGTACTTGGAATACATTCCTGACAATACATTCAAAAGGAAATTGCATTTATGAAAGCATTAACATATGAAAACAAACAAAAAAAGGTAAGACAACGCCGCCTATTTGAGAACTCTATTTTAAAAGCTGAAATTTAACTTAAAAGATTGCTAATTGCACTCACAAATATTTGCATAATTGCAAATTGACTTTATAAACAAAAAAGATTCAGAGGTCATAACGCAATTTATGTCCACATTGGTATAAGCAAATTTATTCTGAAAAATCTTCGTTTTGATTAATAAAAAAAATAAATTAAAGAGTAGGAAAAGTAAAGGCCGCCGAAGGCCGTTATAAAACCACTTTCATATTATTCTTTACACCTTCGCAAATGCAGAGGGTAAGTTCGATAACCAAGTCTAACCAATTTGCTTAGATATTTACATTTTAGTGACGGTATGTCAAATCTCAAAATTGAAAAGTAATTATTAACAGGAATGTATCTGAATATAAATATAAGATCAGAGGCGGATCGACGGCGGAGAGGGGGAGAGATTGTGTGTTAAAACAGAAAAATACTTGGTAGAATTTAAAAAGAAATAGTAACTCGCGTATTTTCTGCTTTCTGAAATTAAAAAATTATACAACAGGCATGCAAATCTTTAAGCGCTGTTATAAAACTTTTTCTGAAATTTATTTGTGTTTCTTGCTGTGATCTTAAATTTTGGTCATGTTAAATAAAATCTTAAGAAGTAAGTTGTTTGACATTTGGAGAAGTTTTGCTGAAACTTCTAATTAAAAGACAACAAGGTGTCCGTGATTATGTGATTAGTAAATTGAAAGAAATATCTGATGAAAATGCTCATTCCGAAGTAAATTAAGTAAATAAAGTAAATGACTTTAGATTCGTAATCAGCAACCCAGAAAACCCAGTTACATAGAAATCTACCGATTTTTTAAAATTTTCGTCCGCCATATTTGATCCGCCATTTTGAATTTTTGGTAAATGACTTTAGATATGTAATCAGCGACCCAGAAACCCCCAGATACCCAGTTTCATAGAAATCTACCGATTTTTTTTTTTATTTCTTCCGCCATATTGGATGGGCCATTTTTAATTTTTGATAAGTGACTTCAGATTCGTAATCAGCGACCCGAAAATCCCCTAGGTAAGAAGTGGTGTAAAAATCCATCAACGAGTATTTGTTTCAATAGTTTCGTCCAGCTAGATTTGCGATCCGAACCACTGTGCCGCGTCGCCCTCGCTTCCTCTATCGAGTTCGAGCCTTCCAATGACCGCTAGGAGCTCCTGTGTGGTGCGCACGTAGTCGAGGGCCTTTGGCCCGGGACTCACCGGAGCTGGTGCCTGTGCCGGTTCTGTTACCTGGTTGGCTGGTACCTGTGCCTGTTTTGTCAGCGGGTTGGCTGGTGGGGCCGTGGTCGACTCTGTCGCTGGGGCCGCAGTGGAGTCAGTTGCCGCGTCAACACACATGTCTTGCGACTCTGACTCCTTGCTACCTATCCTCTTTTGCCGCCACGGCCTCACACAGACGTAGCAGTACCGGAAATTTATGTGGAATCCGGCCCTCTTAATGCTGACGTACGACGCCTCATCGATGCCCAGATTGAGCCTGAGACCGTTGTCCTCGGCGTCGCACGACACCACTTTCCACGCAGCCGTGTGGACACCCACGTTCTGGGCCTGAATGAGCGCCAGCACATACTCAACCAATTTCTCGGCGCATCTGGGGAAGAACACCGAGATAGTGTGCACCGGCGGGATGTCCTCCCCCCTTTTCGTGCATAGCTCGGGTCCCTTCCACCCCTCAATATCCGGAGCCTTTTCTGCCAGCCAGGCTGCAGTCCGCTTATCCTTGCAGTCCACAAGGAGCATGCCTGACCTGAAGAACACCCCACAGAACCCCAGAGGGTGCCTCCACCCTTTTAGGACCTCGTCCATGATCACATCCTGGAGTCTGGTTAGGTCCTCAAGGCATAGGGCAGCTGGAGGGTAATCGCAGGGCAGCACAGCCACCCGGATGCCTTTAAGAGCATCAGAATAGCTGGGCTGCTGAACGGTTTCTTCCTGAGGCTGACCTTAGCCCGCAGACTCATCCAGGCCCCTAGACTCTGTCTGAGGGGGTGTAGGCCCCCGCTTCCGCTTGGGGGACGGTGGCTCCGGTGGTGTAACCTGTAAGCCAGTTCGCTTTGCTGTATCTGTTGAAGTTGCTGTTGAGTTACCTATGGGTTCCCCGCCTCTCCGCCACTGGGCGGGCGCGGGTCTCTGCTGCTGTTGCCCGCCTCTCTGATTTTCAGCTGGCGCGGGTCTATGTTGCTGTTTCCCGCCTCTCTGCTTTTCAGCAGGCGCGAGTAGTTCACCTGAGTTGCTGCTATGCTGCCTAACAGCGGTACCAGCTCTATTGCCTCTGCGCTTGCGCTCTTCACGCTCACGTTCCTCTCGCTCTACCTCCTGCCGTACTTCCGCCATAGTGCGGGCTTCATTAGCAGATTTCCCCTGCCGAAGGTACCGAAGATACCACTTAACTCCCGACCCACCAAGACCAGCTCGATGGTGGTCGTCAAGGGCTCCCGGTTTACCGGAGGGGGGTAGTGGAGGAGGTCTGCACCTGCGACTGAGCTTCTTGCTCTCCTGTACATGCCACCCTGACTCATGCGACGCTGTGGAGTACTGGCTGGGAGACCTACGGTGCCTACTGCCGGAACGGTGCCCACTGCTGGAGCGATGCCTGCTCTCCGAGCGACGCCGGCCCCTTGACCGGCGACAACTCTCGGAGCGATCACGACTCCTGGAGCGACGCCGACCTNAGGCATAGGGCAGCTGGAGGGTAATCGCAGGGCAGCACAGCCACCCGGATGCCTTTAAGAGCATCAGAATAGCTGGGCTGCTGAACGGTTTCTTCCTGAGGCTGACCTTAGCCCGCAGACTCATCCAGGCCCCTAGACTCTGTCTGAGGGGGTGTAGGCCCCCGCTTCCGCTTGGGGGACGGTGGCTCCGGTGGTGTAACCTGTAAGCCAGTTCGCTTTGCTGTATCTGTTGAAGTTGCTGTTGAGTTACCTATGGGTTCCCCGCCTCTCCGCCACTGGGCGGGCGCGGGTCTCTGCTGCTGTTGCCCGCCTCTCTGATTTTCAGCTGGCGCGGGTCTATGTTGCTGTTTCCCGCCTCTCTGCTTTTCAGCAGGCGCGAGTAGTTCACCTGAGTTGCTGCTATGCTGCCTAACAGCGGTACCAGCTCTATTGCCTCTGCGCTTGCGCTCTTCACGCTCACGTTCCTCTCGCTCTACCTCCTGCCGTACTTCCGCCATAGTGCGGGCTTCATTAGCAGATTTCCCCTGCCGAAGGTACCGAAGATACCACTTAACTCCCGACCCACCAAGACCAGCTCGATGGTGGTCGTCAAGGGCTCCCGGTTTACCGGAGGGGGGTAGTGGAGGAGGTCTGCACCTGCGACTGAGCTTCTTGCTCTCCTGTACATGCCACCCTGACTCATGCGACGCTGTGGAGTACTGGCTGGGAGACCTACGGTGCCTACTGCCGGAACGGTGCCCACTGCTGGAGCGATGCCTGCTCTCCGAGCGACGCCGGCCCCTTGACCGGCGACAACTCTCGGAGCGATCACGACTCCTGGAGCGACGCCGACCTTCAGTCCGCTGCCTGCTTGCGAAGCGATGCCCGTTCTTCAGGAGTGATGCTCCTGCTCCCTTGAGGCCTTCCGAAAGGCGCTGCACCTGATCCACGCTGCTACTGCTGGTGCTTGGCTTTTCGTCATCTCTGGCGTGCTCAATGAAGAGGGCAGCCCCTTCTTCGGTCAGGCTCTCAAGGAAGCTGCCCCTGCGACTAGTGTCTTTACCCCCGCCCAGCATGTTACTGCCGTGCGTGGCCGTTGCTGTTGCTTTGTGCTGCTGTTGCTGTACCCGCAGCAGTTGCTGTAGTTGTTGCTGTAGCTGTAGTAGCTGCTGTCAACGCTGTTGCTGCTGTAGCAGCAATAATTGCAGTTGTGGCTGCTGCTGACGTTGTAGCTGTCGGTGTTTTTGCGCTGGTTTTCGCGCCTGATTTAGCATTTTTTGCTGCTGTTGTTTTTGTTGTTTTTAAATGTTTAGTTGTATTCATCTTGTTCGTACCACTGCCTGCTCGACGAGGCGAGATCAGCAGTCAATTCAGTAGAAGGGGGTTTTATCTGGTCCGCCAGACCAGACCAGAATGGGGCGGGTCAGCGATTCAGCTAAGCCCCCGCACCAATGTCAAGGTGCCTGCCCTAGCGAGGGAAAAACCTTGGCCAACTTGCATACACTTCTGGTGCAGAGTCCAACCAGAATTTCGCGCAACCTTGCATTTTTGTGTTTACAGAAAATAACAATACTTTGTCTCCCCAACCATATGCTTGGCGTGGTTGCTTGATTCTGCTTATGAGTTAAATAGATGTAAATTCTTTCACGCTCGGATCAAAAGTATACTACCACCAATAACAACATACACTTGTCGGTACGTTTGTATTCTGTTGACATGCAGTCATATGAATACTTGTAGGAATATAGTTTTCTGCTTCTGCTGGCTTCATACTCGTTGACGAAATATTTGCAAAATATACTCGTCGTGCAGTATGTGTTGCGCATTCCTATTCGCGTTATAACGTGGCATAGAAATTGCTACTGGATTTTCATATTGAAATGACAAATACTTCGCTGATTGGAACACATGGCTTGTATTAATCGTCTCAATCGAGTCTGGTATCGCTGTCTGCGCATGCGTTGTGTAGCGATACTCGTATCCAGATCTCGCTCCCAACTCTCCGCCGTACATTATCGTCTGTTACGCAGCTGCAAATGAAGAAGGCAAAATGCGCGTTGTTTGCACTCCTCCCGTTGTTCGTATTTCCCCTATGCTGGGTAACGTCAGTGATGCGTTAGAGTTAGAAAAATGACATACCGTCGCGAAATCTCCACCTTCTCTATCCGTCAGTATCGCTGAAGAAATTTGAGTAATTGCGTCGTGTCTCCCGAATTTCGCCATAGGTTGACATATGTACAGCACCGAATATGATGGATGCGGGGCATACCGTCGCCTGTGTTAACATGTCTCTTTGGGTAGTTGATGGTGAAATTGCAACATGAGGAATACAACTTGCAGTCGTTGCTGCGTCTATTGCATGTCGGGTTACATTTTCTGCTAATGTATTTTACGTTAGCGAGGAAGTACTAAGAGGTGGCATACACTCGCCTTTCCGTGTACAAAACGACCCTGTAGGACCTCGGAATAGACTTAGAGCACACCACAAACTAGACTGCAAGTGATTGTAACTAGTCCAAAGTTTGGTCCAAGAACATGTAAAATTATATTTACATTTAACATTGAATGTCCAATTGAGGACCAATTGTCCGCTTCTGGATTACATTGTAACCAATTTGGGTGGGGGGGTTAACAAAAATAAAACTTGCGCCAGCTGCGATTCGAACAGGGGTTCTCAGATTTTTTTAAGCGGATACTCTCTCTACATGCCAACGCCGCACATGAAAATTCGTTGACTAAGTGCCTACATATCAGCAAATTGTTAGTCATACCCATTGTCCGCTACTGCATGACATTGTCACCAATTTGAGAACAAAACTCGTACCTTATACATTACATTCGGACCACTTTTAGTACAATTCACCTGTTTTACATTACATTTCTTTAAATTAATGGACTATCTGTGGTCTAGTTACACAACTATTATACCTACGACGATATTTTTCGAACAATTGGACCAATCTTTCCTTCAGGGGAATTGCTCAATAGACTTTCCATTTTCCGTAACCGGCGCTCAATACTTTCATATAACACACTTACAAAACCTTCGTTAAACTGTTGCTTACTGGTACAAACTTTCCGTTTCGATTTCAAAATACTTGTATTCTTTTTCTCACTTCCGAAAATTGTCACAGGATAGTTGATTTTACTTCAAATATAAATAAAACACCAGTGGTTGTAGGGTGGCCCTGTCAAGGGGCAAGTTTTGTAATTTAATACTCATTCAAAGTATGTATTAATATTAAAAAAAAGGAAGAGTATCCACTCAGTGAAATGGTCACACACATCTGTGTTTGTTCAGCTTCGGTCGATAACTACCGCTTGTTTCATCTTCTCTTGTCTACTATTCGCTTTTGGCAGGGTTGCATGAAGTTGTACGTTACATAAGCTACCATGCGTCCGAGACGTATTAGTTATAAGCATATTGAATTAGAAACAAAACAAGATTGCTAATATTAATAGTTTGTACTACGATACATACCGTGGCGCTCACGTAGGTAGCACACTTTTATTTATTACAATATTCACAATGTTTTACGTGATAAATTTATTTCGTTAATTTTTCATAAAAATATAGTACTTTATATATTATTAACCATGTACATAAGTGAAAGTTTTAAACTTTGTTCACAATTCACGCAAATTCAACAAATTTAATAATAAAATAAAAATAGATTTTGTACATGCGTTATATGGAAGAAAATGCGAAACACTCTCGACAAAAAAATTTCAAAAATCAACGGGATTTTTCAGAATTTTCCAACCAGCAAATTATTATACTTGTTTACGAATTGACGAGATTGTGGGTATTGGTTTTTAATATATGGGTATTTCCATACGTCGTATACGTGACAGTCGTACGCTTCAATGTGATACAAAAAAGGAATACCATTTGTTTTCTTTAAATTTTTGGGCCATTGTATAGCACATAATTAGCTCTATATTTAACCGAAAAATGAAAACAATCGAACTGCTTGGTCCTGAAATATAAGCACTTAAAAAGTGTCGTTACGTGACAAAAATGGAAGTTGATTTTTTCTTTTCTTACATAATCGCAAAACTCTGCGAATTGTGGATGGCTATATTCATGAAACTTATTTTATTATGTTTCGGAGAAATTCTTGTTGTTTTTAGAGTTTTTTGAATTAATGCAACTTGTTTCAATTTTCTTTTACAACACCAAGTGTGAAACGTCGCATGACGTGGCGTCATGTGACATAAATTTCCATTGTTATATTTTTGTTAATATTGGTTTTAAATGAATTTTTAACGCAAATGAAACATGTATTTTATGTCGAATATACTTTATATTTTGACTTCAGCGCCAATTCAGGGTCAATTTGTTGGAAATGTATGATTTATTATGTTTCAACTACATACGCCAAATTCGAACCAAATCGGACAATAAATACGGTTTTTCGAAATATCTCGACCTTGGCGCCACCTAGGAAGACCATTTTACGCAAACATGATTCTACTTACATAGCCAATATATATTTTAAAGCAGACAAATCGGCCCGTAAATACGTTAGATATAAGACTTTTATTTTTTTGTCGTGGTGGACCTTCCGATGGAAACACCCATATGTATGTATGGTTTAATTCAACTTTAAATCTTACGACTAATTAACAATAATGAATATGTGAGTATGTGAACGCGAGCGTGGAATTTAATGTGAATGAATGAAAATAGATTTGCATATATGTCTATACAAACGGAATAAGAAACGTAAATTACGAGATTATGCAAAGTTTTAAGTTATAAAAGACTTCAAGTTGTACAAGATTTCAAGTTAAAATAAAGAGGTAACCGCAAGTTACATAAGGAATAGTATTGTAGATTACAATAAAACAAATGAATTTCAAATAGAAGTTGGTCAGGTAGAGTTACGCTGGTGGTGATACTTCCCGCGTTGATGGCCTGCAAAACGGCCAGGAGATCCTTGTTGATTGTTGTTCCGATGAAAGTCCTCGATCCGGAAAAGGAGCTTTGCAAAAAGAGGGAGAGGCTGCCTTTATATGCAACACTGGAACT
Source organism: Rhagoletis zephyria (assembly GCF_001687245.7). Taxonomy (NCBI): domain Eukaryota; kingdom Metazoa; phylum Arthropoda; class Insecta; order Diptera; family Tephritidae; genus Rhagoletis; species Rhagoletis zephyria. The sequence continues at coordinate 29,183 of NW_016158365.1, read as the reverse complement.
GGATTCCCGTGCACCTTTCGAGCTTCCAGCTAAGCAGGGATGCTTTTAGCTGAAAGAGGCGCAGGGATGCATTAAACTTTAGGAAAATTTAAGGGAGCGCAAGTCCCTTAAACATACCGGCCGAGTTGCACCGGCGCAAGGCTGTCCCGCAATTGGGTCAATGCATTGATGGCAACATTAAGCTGACAGTACGTCTCTGCCCTAGACGGCCCTCCCGTTGGCGGATGCGAAGACCTCTTGGCATTTACCCTTTCCCCTGGCACGGCGCGGTGTAGTAAGGTGTGGTGTTGCTGTCCACATTGCTTGCAAACGTCGGAAGACGAGCATCGTCGTACGGTACTGTGTGTCCGTGCCAGACAGTTTGGGCAATACAGATGTCGCTCCTCGCACCGGATACGGTCCTCGACATTCATCGCAAGGAAGGCCTTGCAAAAACGCAATGGGTGATAGCGAAAGCACATTTGGCACTGGGGTACCAACGGATCCCGCGGCGGGTTTACGCACGGAGCCTGTGTCTTGCGGATTGGGGATGGTAGAGATGGCGATCGTCTGTAAAAAGAGAGAAGTTTAATATGATATTGGCAGACTGAAGGCTAAGGTGAACGTGGAGTGTTGTTTAGGTGTGGTGTGTAGCACTCTGACTAGGGAGGTCGGACTGAATGGGAAGTGGACACAATTTTACAATTGGTCGCGTAAAAATGCCGTGTTGCATCCTAACGTCTGCGACGCGCCGAAATTGTCTGACCGGTTATATACCTTCTCTATTCAGCTTAAGCGCCATTCATTTGGGGGTATTAATTCGTTTTTTAAGACAACAAAATCGCCTACGGTGATATTCTTTTCTGCAGCCTGCCATTTGTACCTCTGGTGAAGTTCTTTCAGGTACTACTCTCTCCAGCGGAGACTGAACTGTTGGTGTAAAATCTTTAATTTCTCCCATCTATTCTGTAGTGAAAGGTTATCAGAGGCTATGGGTTCTGGGTTTGCCAGGAGGGGCGCACCATGCAGAAAATGCCCGTTTGTTAGAGCTAGCAACTCTTGCGGACTATCGGACATAGGAGATAGTGGTCGCGAATTCAGCACTGCTTCAATACATGCCAGTAATGTAGCCAGTTTTTCGAAGGTGAACAAGTGACTTCCCGCAATCCTTTTAAAATGGAGCTTGAAGCTTTTTACCGCAGCCTCCCAAAGTCCGCCCATATGAGGAGCGTTTGGTGGCAAAAAAATGCCAATCGAAACCATGTAGCGTATATTTTGATCGAATATCCATTGAGCATTCCTTGAGGAATCGTTTAAAATCTTGTTGGAAGGCTCGATTGGCGCCCAAAAAGTTTTTGCCATTGTCGAAGAAGAGGCGTTGTGGAAGACCGCGTCTTCCTACAAAACGAGAGAAAGAATTCTATATCTTCTAGAGGCAGTTGATTGATGACATTCTTAATGCATATGGCTAATAGGACTGCTCCACACAGTTCTAAGCGCGGAAGACTCACTGTTTGTAGTTGCGCTACTTTCGTTTTTGAAAAGAGAGAACTCCGTCCATCTTGGGATTTGAATTTCTTGAATCATGGGTAAGTCCGATAAGAATTGCTGCCATTTTTGAAGAGAAAGGAGTTTGACATATTCGTCCCATTCCGTGCCTTCCAACCATAGCTGTTGCAATAGAATTTTCGCCTGAATAATAATTGGCGCTAGCCACCCTGTGGGGTCAAAAAGTTTCGAAACTGAGAATAAGATTTGTCTTTTTGTAGCACTTAAAGGAGGCTTCATTGGCTCAATTGAGTAGGAAAAGGAATCCTTTAACGCATTCCCCCTGATACCAAGAGTGTTGGTGAAACTTGAGCAATCGAATTGCAGAAAGTCTGACTGGAGTAGTCTTTCACGGGAATGCGCCTGAGCCGGTCTGGATGATTTGCGGTGATCTTCGTTAGGGGGAAACCAGCTGATTGTAAACATTGAATTAGTTGGGATTGAGCATTTACGCAAGATGAAAGGTCATGCCCTATTGATAATATGTCATCAACATAAGTTTCAAGATTCTTTGGACTAAAGGATAAGAAGCTTTTGAATCATCGGCTAACTGATGTAAAGTCCGAATAGCGAGATATGGAGCGCAATTTACTCCGAAGGTGACTGTTCAAAGCGCAAAATCAGTGAGTTTATTTTCGTTTTTCCTACGGAAGGGAATACTTTGGTATCGCTGATCGTCTTCGTGTAGTAGGATTTGGCGGTAAATCTTTTGTACGTCACCGTTGAAGACATATTTGTACAAACGTCAGTTTAAAATGACAAACATTAGATCTGTTTGTAAGGTGGGACCGATATGCAAAATGTCGTTAAGGGAAGTTCCGGACGCTGATGGTTTGGAGGCGTTAAATACCTCGCCAAGTTTGGTGGATTTGCTGTCTGGTTTAACGACTGAGTGGTGAGGCACATAATATGATAGGTACTTGCCATTTTCCATGACTTCATAGGGAGCGATGGGCTTCATATGGTCTAGGGATAGATACTCTCCTAAGACTCGATTGTATTCTTCTTTGAGATCCGGGGTCTTAGTGAGCATGTTTTTTTTTTT
>NW_016158365.1:16209-23791 GCF_001687245.7 Rhagoletis zephyria | reverse complement strand
GCATGGACAATGAAAGCATCTGATGAGGCGGCTCTTGGAGTTTTCGAAAGAAAGATTTTGCGACAGATTTGCGGACCTTTGCGCGTTGGTGATGGCGAATATCGCGGACGATTTAACGATGAGCTGTATGAGCTTTACGACGATATAGACATAGTGCAGCGAATTAAAATTCAGCGGCTCCGCTGGCTTGGCCATGTCGTTCGAATGGACAGAAACGCTCCTGCTCTGAAAATATTCAACGCGGGCCGCGATGCTGGTAACAGAGGAAGAGGAAGGCCTCCTCTGCGTTGGAAAACCAGGTGGAGAAGGACTTGGCTTCACTTGGCATTTCCAATTGGCGTCAGTTAGCACAGAAGAGAAACGACTGGCGTGCTGTTTTGGACTCGGCCAAAATCGCTTAGGCGGTTACAGCGCCAATAAAGAAGAAGAAGAAGAAGAAGGGGCGTTGTAGGACCGCACACGCTTGAGGAAACCTGAACTTGTGAAGGGATTCAAAAAATATAAAATTGGTTTTTTTTAGTAAAGTTGAAAGAATCCTTCAAAGCAAAGAGTTTCACGAAATACGTCAACGCAAGGGGCGTTTTAGGACCGTACACGTTTGAGGAAACCTGAACTTGTGAAGGGATTCAAAATATGAAAGTTTCAATCCTTTGGTTTGGCGCACCCAAAGACGTAAAGTAGTAGCCATGCAGAATAAAACAGTTTCACGAGATACTTCAACGCGAGGGCGTTTAAGGATCGTACCTACACGCTTGGAGGAAACCTGGGTTTTATTTTGCAAATATAACGGTTTGCCTTCTATGTGGGCGACCCAAACCGTAGGAGCTTAAGCAATGCAATAAAAATTTGTCATAGAAAATTAATGTTCGACGCACTTAACTGTATGAAAGATCGAAATTGTTATTTTGAGTGATTGAAGTTTCGATAGCTGGACGTAACCCAACGAAAAAACGTATATGAAATGAGTAAAAATTCGAATTCGTGAACTTGTTGATCACTAGAGGAGTGATACGACCGCTTAACGTTAATCCACGGAAACTTCGAAACGATAGCAGAATTCACGGAACAATTTGTAAACACACAATTTTATGTTCAATCGGTAATGTGTTTATTTGTGTGCTCAGGTCACCGGAATTGAGCCACTAGTTTTCAACAAGTAATTTCAAAATATATGCTTTCCACGGTTATGGATGTATGTAGTTCGACCGTATTGACGTAGCAATGCTTACAAAGAAATGAATATTCACCTTTTTAATGTAGTATTACATACAATGGAAACATTACATATTTACTTTGTACAAGCGAAACTCGTATGAATGTATGTGCAAACAATAAATACATACATACACAAAGTGGAATTTGGGGTCAAATTGCTTGTTCGCCGGCGTGCGCTTTTTAGGCAAATTTACAATGCGCGAAACCAGGGATGTTATTATTTTATTTTGTGAAAAACTGTTTTATCGCTGGCGCAGGCAGCTAACGCAACCACCAAAATCTTTATGTATATCTGCATATGCATATATATGTTGCAAAAAAATGAAAGTAGCGAGAAATACCCTCAAAACGACTTTATTGCTATGCACATATATATGTGTATATATGTATGTATGCATATACATAGGTAGATCCGTTTTAAAATAACCGTACTATATAGCGTTATATAACACCCACGCGCGTCGTGGCCTGTTTACGAGGTTAGGTAACTAGCTAGCAACGGGAATGTATGTATATGTATATTTATTCGCAGCGCACCGTTTTTAGTGAAAATAGTTTTGAACTATTTTTAGCAAAATCTACGTATACATACGGCAATCGTATGAACGTAAAATAAATTTCTTACGTTGATGCAAACAACTGACCGTATGAGTATACAGGGTGTCCCAGAAGTAACCGGCCAAACTTGAGGAGAAGGTAGGTGAGCTCCCTGATAAGCAAAAATTTTTTCAGGTAAAAGTGTCACCGTTTTTGAAATATTTAAAATTTTCTGAATTAAAAAAAAAATCGTGCCTTTTCATGTATTTTCTTTAACTGCGTCTACAAACAAGGCTATACTTAGTAAATTTTTTATGTAAAATACTTTCAGATAGTTGCTTCTCCATACTTAAATGCAATGTAGTTAAAATATATTAAGGAACCATTATAAAATTAGGACTATATTGGGACTTTTAACTTTATGATATTTTCTTCCCCAACTTTGACTATCTCTGGTGAAAAAAAATTTACTGAGCTATAACTTTACATTACATAAAAAAATTGCTCATTTAATAAAGGTTTCAGAAAGGTGCCACTCGTACTGTTTCGAATAGAAAAAAAAAGTTATAGCCGCTTCTGTGTGCAAAGGACTGGGGCACGCTAAAATGTATTTAATAGAATTCAATTTAAGTTGCTCTTATTACTGACCAACGACATAATAAATTGTACAAAGGTACATTATTACATGCTCCTGACATTATTTTATGTTACTTACCGAAATTAGTGAAAGTGGATTGTGTGAAATTGGACCCTTCGAACATTGTGTTAGTAATACTATGACAGAGAACATGCACTATACGTCCCATGAATATGCGGATATTCACCTAATTTAAGGTGAAGCTTGCTGTAATGCCACAGCTGCTCAAAGACTCTATGCAGAGCGATGCAAACGTGATGGCTCTTTTAATTTACATAACCTTCACAGTTGGCAGATAGCCAATCCTCACGAAATGAGATAAGATCGTTCGCGGTACCAGTACAAAATAAATTTATGGTGCGGTATTTTTAATTGTCAGATATTGGGACCTGTGGGACAGCCGCCAACGCTCAACTCCCACAGTTATTTAAAGTTCCTTCAGCAACGGCTTCCAACTCTTTTAGAAGATGTACCCTTAAACCTTCGGCGAAGACTATGGCAGCAAAATGACGGATGCCCTGCTCACTAAGGGCGTGAAGTAAGAGCTCATTTAGACGAAACTTATCCTCGCCGATGGATTGGACGATTCGGGCCAATCACGTGGCCTGCTAGATCGCCAGACCTGAATCCATTCGATTTTTTTCTACTGGGGCTGTCTTAAGGAAAATAAGGTGAAATTTCCCAATAATTTCCGGGCGCCAATAAAGTTCCCGACGCATGGTGCTGATGTGCAACTCTCTTTGCAGGGTCAAGTCAAAAAGGAAATCCCGCGGTGGGCAGCTCAACTTTTGTTACGGCACTTTATTTCCACTTAGCTAGTCTCACTACTTACTCTTTAGTTAGTCGAATTGAATTGAGCTTAATTTTATTATTTTAATTTGCGGATGGAAATTTTACGCGAATTCCAATGCTTGGCTGCCGATGCGAAGAAAAAGAAGTAATAAGATGGCAGTCGTGAGTGTTGCCGACCGCAACTTTTTGTTTCGAAAATTCCTTTTGATCGCCGCGTTGCCAACTTCAAATATGCTGATAAGGTGTGTTTCCGTAGGCTGTCGTTTGTTGGTTTTTTAATATATGTATGTATAGTTTAATTCAACTTTAAATCTTACGACTAATTAACAGTAATGAATATGTGAGTATGTGAACGCGAGTGTGGAAATTAATGTGAATGAATGAAAATAGATTTGTATGTATGTCTATACAAACGGAATAGGAAACGTAAATTACAAGATTATGCAAAGTTTTAAGTTATACAAGACTTCAAGTTGTACAAGATTTCAAGTTAAAATAAAGAGGTAACCGCAAGTTACATAAGGAATAGTATTGTAGATTACAATAAAACAAATGAATTTCAAATAGAAGTTGGTCAGGTAAAGTTACGCTGGTGGTGATACTTCCCGCGTTGATGGTCTGCCAAACGGCCAGGAGATCCTTGGTGATTGTTGTTCCGATGAAAGTCCTCGATCGGGAAAAGGAGCTTTGCCAAAAAGAGGTAGAGGACAATGTGACGGCTGGCTTTGTAGGCAACACTGGAACTGGATTCCCGTGCACCTTTCGAACTTCCAGCTAAGCAGGGATGCCTTTAGCTGAAAGTGGTGCAGGGATGCATTAAACTTTAGGAAAATTTAAGGGAGCGCAAGTCCCTTAAACAATACTAAAATTGAATGGGCTACAAAACTGCATACCCAATAAGTTTCTAAAAATTCTAAGAAATAGAAAAATTTTGATTATTTTTTTTTTTTTAATTTGTTGAATTTTCGTGAATTGTGCACAAAGTTCAAAACAAATGTATCACAAAAGACATTGTGAATATTGTAAAAAACAAAAGTGTGCTTTTTACGTGAGCGCCACTGTATATATGATTTTACTAACATATAAATCAAAAATGTATAAATAATATATTAAACGTCTGCCAATTGTGTTTCAATAAATGTATTTTATAGAATCTTTTTACAAAATATCAGCCAAATCAAGAGATAATGAAAATACAGGTATTTGTTTATAGAGATGCATTTTAAATTTTTGCCACCATTCTAATTAGTTCCACTAATATATAGTTAAATTAAAAACGAATACAATTTCTCGTTTCCTCAGTTTGATAATAACTATGAACAACAATTTAATGGCGATTTCGTTTCTACAAAAAATGCTGCCTTCTCATCGCCTTCTTCTTACTGTTTGTGCGTAGAGGGCAAAGAGAAGGTTGCATTTTTCGGTAGAAACGAAATCGGTATAAGACACGAAAGAACATTTGGTGACAGGAAAACGGAGTACGTTTATTAAATAGCTTTAGGAAAATGTAAGGGAGCGCAAGTCCCTTAAACATACCGGCCGAGTTGAGCCAGTGCAAGGCTGTCCCGCAATTGGGTCAATGCATTGATGGCAACATTAAGCTGACGGCACGTCTCTGCCCTAGACGGCCCTCCCGTTGGCGGATGCGAAGACCTCTTGGCACTTACCCTTTCCCCTGGTACGGCGCGGTGCAGTAAATTGTGGTGTTGCTGTCCACATTGCTTGCAAACGTCGGAAGACGAGCATCGTCGTACGGTACTGTGTGTCCGTGCCAGACAGTTTGGGCAATAACGATGTCGCTCCTCGCACCGGATACGGTCCTCGACATTCATCGCAAGGAAGGCCTTGCAAAAACGCAATGGGTGATAGCGAAAGCACATTTGGCACTGGTGTACCAACGGATCCCGCGGCGGGTTTACGCACGGAGCCTGAGTCTTGCGGATTGGGGATGGTAGAGATGGCGATCGTCTGCTATAAAAAGAGAGGAGTTTAATATGATATTGGCAGACTGAAGGCTAAGGTGAACGTGGAGTGTTGTTTAGGTGTGGTGTGTAGCACTCTGACTAGGGAGGTCGGACTGAATGGGAAGTGGACACAATTTTACAATTGGTAGCGTAAAAATGCCGTGTTGCATCCTAACGTCTGCGACGCGCACGAGGTTGTCTGACCCGTGATACACCTTCTCTATTCGGCCTAAGCGCCATTCGTTTTTTAAGACAACAAAATCGCCTACGGTGAGATTCTTTTCTGCAGCCTGCCATTTGTACCTCTGGTGAAGTTCTTTCAGGTACTCCTCTTTCCAGCGGAGACTGAACTGTTGGTGTAAAATCTTTAATTTCTCCCATCTATTCTGTAGTGAAAGGTTATCAGCGGCTATAGGTTCTGGGGTTGCCAGGAGAGGCGCACCACGCAGAAAATCACCAGGTGTTAGAGCTAGCAACTCTTGGGGACTATCGGACATAGGAGACAGTGGCCGCGAATTCAGCACTGCTTCAATACATGCCAGTAATATAGCCAGTTCTTCGAAAGTGAACGAGTGACTTCCCGCATTCCTTTTAAAATGGAGCTTGAAGCTTTTTACCGCAGCCTCCCAAAGTCCGCCCATATGAGGAGCGTTTGGTGGCAAAAAATGCCAATCGAAACCATGTAGCGTATATTTTGATCGAATATCATCTGAGCATTCCTTGAGGAATCGTTTAAAATCTTGTTGGAAGGCTCGATTGGCGCCCAAAAAGTTTTTGCCATTGTCGAAGAAGAGGCGTTGTGGAAGACCGCGTCTTCCTACAAAACGAGAGAATCCATGATCAAGCAGCCATGATTTGTGAACTGGAGTTACGTATGCAGTTCTTGACCTTCGATTTCAGTCTAGGAATAAAATATTCTTGTCTCGTCGTCCTGATCATAAGTTGATGCTCAGCATGNTCTCAACATGCATGAGCAAGTTGTGCAAAAACTGAAGAAATAAGTGACAGAATCGAGAGGATCCAGGAACGATAATTGGGTGTCGCTCATTGTACGATAGAAAAGAGTTTGTTAAACGACCACTGACGCGAATTAATCCGTTTTTGTCGATAAAGGGATTTAATGTCAGCAGTGAACTCTTTTTGAAAATTGGTTGTTTATTCGCTAGTTCTGAATACTCATTTGGGTAATGCCTTTCTTGAGCTAGTTTTATAAGGCGTGTTTTGACCCAATGAATTTCTCTTTGAGTAATAACAAAAGATTCATAATTTACATTTGGAGTGGACTGTAATGGTTGTATTCTATGAACAAATCGAAACATGTAAGCTATTACTCGCAAAGCCTTCGACCAAGATGAAAAGCGATCTAAGATGTCTGGTTGGTTGTCCAAAGTATGTAGAGCTTCTACTTTACGTTCCTCGAGTAGGGCGACATTTTGTCGAAAAGATAATGGCCATTGGTCGGGTTGGAGCAGCCATGCGGGTCTGTGCCACCAAAGTGAATGTTGTACTAGGTCCTGTGGTCTGCAGCCTCGCGTGCCCAAAATCTGATGGGTTTGGTTCGTGGATACGTGACGCCACTTGAGATTTCCGACACTTGCGGTGATTTGTGAAGTCCGATTGGCCACGTACACTTTCCAATTGCATGGGGGTTTTTCAAGCCACGCAAGCACTATCGACGATTCGGACCAGAGAAAGACTTCTATATCTTCTAGAGGCAGTTGATTGATGACATTCTTAATGCATTTGGCTAATAGGACTGCTCCACACAGTTCTGAGCGCGGAAGACTCACTGTTTGTAGGGGAGATACTTTCGTTTTTGAAAAGAGAGAACTCCGTCCATCTTGGGATTTGAATTTCTTGAATCATGGGTAGGTCCGATAAGAATTGCTGCCATTTTTGAAGAGAAAGGGGTTTGACACATTCGACCCATTCCGTGCCTTCCAACCATAGCTGTTGCAACAGAATTTTCGCCTGAATAATAATTGGCGCTAGCCACCCTGTGGGGTCAAAAAGTTTCGAAACTGCGGAGTTGTTCCGCCAGACGCAATTATGTTCACATTGTGTTTGCCAAACTGCAAACAACGGACAAATTTTCTTCCGACTCAAGCATAGCATCCACAAGGTTGTTAACCGTAAGTGGCCACCCCACCTTCATGCTCGCGTCATCCCTTCGATTGAAAAACTGCGTACAGACAATCAAACCATGTTAAACGTCTAGAATATTATCATTTGTGATCGTCATTATGCTCGCATGGGTTCAAATAAATATGATTTGAAGCAACCATGCTTCGTAAATATTTTGGTCAGGTGGATTTCCACTTCCCCTTGTTGACTACTTACCCACCTTGATATCTAGGGTACCGGAGGTGCACGACTATTGTAGCTCTCTCTTAGTGAGCATGTGCCGCATTCGAATGGCTTGCTTCATCGCTTTCGA
>NW_016158365.1:0-2313 GCF_001687245.7 Rhagoletis zephyria | reverse complement strand
ATTTGGAGTGGACTATAATGGTTGTATTCTATGAACAAATCGAAACATGTAAGCTATTACTCGCAAAGCCTTCGACCAAGATGAAAAGCGATCTAAGATGTCTGGTTGGTTGTCCAAAGTATGTAGAGCTTCTACTTTACGTTCCTCGAGTAGGGCGACATTTTGTCGAAAAGATAATGGCCATTGGTCGGGTTGGAGCAGCCATGCGGGTCTGTGCCACCAAAGTGAATGTTGTACTAGGTCCTGTGGTCTGCAGCCTCGCGTGCCCAAAATCTGATGGGTTTGGTTCGTGGATACGTGACGCCACTTGAGATTTCCGACACTTGCGGTGATTTGTGAAGTCCGATTGGCCACGTACACTTTCCAATTGCATGGGGGTTTTTCAAGCCACGCAAGCACTATCGACGATTCGGACCAGAGAAAGACTTCTATATCTTCTAGAGGCAGTTGATTGATGACATTCTTAATGCATTTGGCTAATAGGACTGCTCCACACAGTTCTGAGCGCGGAAGACTCACTGTTTGTAGGGGAGATACTTTCGTTTTTGAAAAGAGAGAACTCCGTCCATCTTGGGATTTGAATTTCTTGAATCATGGGTAGGTCCGATAAGAATTGCTGCCATTTTTGAAGAGAAAGGGGTTTGACACATTCGACCCATTCCGTGCCTTCCAACCATAGCTGTTGCAACAGAATTTTCGCCTGAATAATAATTGGCGCTAGCCACCCTGTGGGGTCAAAAAGTTTCGAAACTGAGGATAAAATTTGTCTTTTTGTAGCACTNGTTCCGCCAGACGCAATTATGTTCACATTGTGTTTGCCAAACTGCAAACAACGGACAAATTTTCTTCCGACTCAAGCATAGCATCCACAAGGTTGTTAACCGTAAGTGGCCACCCCACCTTCATGCTCGCGTCATCCCTTCGATTGAAAAACTGCGTACAGACAATCAAACCATGTTAAACGTCTAGAATATTATCATTTGTGATCGTCATTATGCTCGCATGGGTTCAAATAAATATGATTTGAAGCAACCATGCTTCGTAAATATTTTGGTCAGGTGGATTTCCACTTCCCCTTGTTGACTACTTACCCACCTTGATATCTAGGGTACCGGAGGTGCACGACTATTGTAGCTCTCTCTTAGTGAGCATGTGCCGCATTCGAATGGCTTGCTTCATCGCTTTCGAGCGAGATGAACCGAGAGTGAAGTTAGACGGAAATTCAGATTTGAACGGCAATCGTACTACATATCTTCCATCACTCTGCCAAATGGTGGTGTCTTTATAAAATTTCTCGCAAAATGCATCAGCATCTGACAGTGGATGAGGTTCGGAGATTTCTTCAATCTCCCAGAACCGTTTAAGCTGGGAATTAAGATTTTCACTTGCAGCTTCGACAACATGCGTATGAAAACTAGAACACTCGACTGATTTCAATGGCCCACGTAAATACCAACCAAATATGGTATTTTGTGCCAGGAGGCTTCCCAAAATGTGGTGCTTTACTCCTGGGGGGAGTATTTGTGGTATCAGGCCACTACCTAATACTAGATCAATTTGGCCGGGAGTGTAAAAGGTTGGATCCGCGAGGTCTAGACTCTTGACTTCGGATAAATTAAACTCTTGTAATTGGAATGTTGGTAAGAAACTTGTAAGTTTTTGAAGAAAGATTGCTCGAGTTGCGATACGAATGTTATGTATTTGAGCTATAAGAGTGAGGTGGAAAACTCGATTTGAATTCTCGACTATCTTTCGGCCCATACCGGTTACTGAAAATTTGTCTCGAATTGTAGGAAATTTCAATCTACAATGTTGAGCTTTTTCGGATATAAAGGATTTTTGTGAGCCTTGATCTATGAGGGCTCTTAGGGTGTAGATTTAACCCAAATGTTCAATGGGAACTTGAGCGGTTGGGAGGAGGGTTGGTTCATGGTTTGTTGAAAAATTAGCTTGGAGATCGGTAGAACTCCCAGCAGCGGCAATAGATGATTCCGCGCAATTACCTTCCATTATATCGAAAATCGGATGTCTAGACTGACTGGAGGAAGCTTCGACCGATTGTGTATGCAACAAGGCTGTTAAATTTTTGGATGATTTGGTATTTGGTTTGCTAGCTGGCACCTTTTGCTCTGGCTNTGTGTATGCAACAAGGCTGTTAAATTTTTGGATGATTTGGTATTTGGTTTGCTAGCTGGCACCTTTTGCTCTGGCTAGCTTGTTAGCTGGGTATGCAACATAGTATGGTAAGAATTCTTACAATGAACACATCGAAACGCGCTTGGGCATTTTGCGGCAAGGTGGTTATAGGCCAAG
>NW_016158364.1:137450-139866 GCF_001687245.7 Rhagoletis zephyria | reverse complement strand
AACCGGCTAAATCTAGCCGGAAAACGGCTAAAATGGCAACACTGCTTCTTAGTATTTAATATTCAAAGTGCTGCCCATGATACAAAGAAGAAGGTAGTTCCATTGTCACTTTTTCGTTGCCATATTAATAACCTGACAATTAAGTAGATTGTGACATTTCGTGCTACCGTATCCAATATCTAAAATCCGTCAAATTTGGCTATTAATTTCTTGTTTATTTACAAATATTTTGTTCTTATAAACGAAATTTGAATAAGCAAAATATACATATTTTGTTGGGTCCGGCTCGGTTATTTGTACAAAAACCAAAACCATTGCACAAATAACCGAACAATTTCCCTTTTGTTTTTGAAAGAGAAGAGGTCGAATGCTCAATAAGTGGATAATTGTGTTTCTAGTTTTCATACAAATAATAAATCATCAATTTTGTTTCACACCCCCTCTAAATATGATCAGTAAAATATATTTATTTTTACCCAGAGAAGCAACGATATTGTCAGAATCAGTCAGATTTTACTGGAAATCGATCCCGTACTCGGTTGTCTGACTATTGAGAGGACAAAAAAAGTAAATAAGGTCCTCTCTCTGTCAGAAGTTACCAGTTTTAGTTTGAAGATTTAGATGCAATCCCGTATTCCTCGGACTAAAACTAGTAAAACCTGTAAAAAATAAAAATTCGCTCAGAGCCAGAGAGTTTTAGTCCGAGGAATACGGGATTGCACCTATTGTTTAATAATCAGATGACATAATGGCACTAAAAAAATTTTAAAATATATTCACTAAAATTTTATTAATGTAACAAGTAAGAAAGTCTAAGTTCTGGCGCAGCCGAACATTAAATACCCGGCGCAAGTATTAAATACTAGCAGACCCGGCGAACTTCCTCCCGCCCAAAATTTTTATAAATTTTATTGAAACTTTTTGGTCCAAGCTTTTCACCAACAATTCACGTTTACAATTTTCATAGGCACATTCGTCTGCTAAGATTATGGTTTGGTGGTCATTTGCCGCTTTAAATAACCTAAGGAAAGTGTTATATCCGTGAAGAAGTTCTTGAAATTCTCCAGTTGTGCGGCATTTTATAGCACGGTTATTCGCAAAGCGAAATAAATTTTTTCCTCTTCACTCCCTGGCGGCAACAACCCGGTTCTATAGTGAATGTCCTAGAAGCTTTACAGTATAGTTGGTGGCAATTTCAAAATGGGTGCGAATCATTGCCTTGGGACACGTGCGGCAGTTTCAAAAAAATCGGTTTAGCCGCTCTCGAGCCTTGCGAAATCTAAAATACGGCTTTAAAAATATATATCAGTTGAGATTTATTATATATTATAATTATATTTTGACAGTATCCGTTGTTTCTGATTGGCGCAAAAAAATCTTCGCCCCTTGATATGGTCGTTGCTCAAAGCTTTTTATATTCGAAATTGCATGAAAATTGAAAAACAGGAATCTATAAGCTTATCCAGGCAAAAAGCTACCTACGTACCGAATTTTAAGCAAATCGGACCTTAAATAAGATTTTTTCGAATAGATCGGTCCCTGGTCCACTTCTCGGAAAAAATTGATCATATATGCTAATATATGCTACTTACGTACCAAATTTTAAGCAAATCGGACCATAATTAGATTTTTTCGAATAGACCGGTCCCTGGTCCACCTACCCGAAAAAAAGTAAATTTTTTTAGCGTAAAACATGGTGGTTACCTAAAGCTATTTATATACAAAATTTCATTAAAATCGGACCAGCCGTTCGCGAGATTACCTGTTACAAAAAAAAGGGACTTCTCTTTATATAATTAGTATAGAGAATACGTTTTTCACCTTTCCGAAAGCTACCGCTACATGGTAAGCCGGGGTGTATCATTTTTGAGTAAATTAGCGTCCTTAAATTTCGAAATATTGAAGTTTCAAGCATTTCTGAAATTTACCGTTATATGAAAAGCGGCCGTAATTTTAGTCCGATTTCAATTCAGCGTTTTGCTTATGTGTGGCAAGTACAATAACCACACCGAGTTTGGTACAAATTGGTAGAACGGTTACCGAGATATATATATGTGATCATAAGTGGGCGGTACCACGCCCATTTTCCAAAATTTTACCATAAGCGTATTTCTTGGTAAAGAATTGTTGCAAGCGTCAATTTTGAATAAATTAGCTTTAATGTTTACTGATTTATCGAAGAATTTGTATTTCTCTAAATTACCGTTATATGGGATGTGGGCGTGGTTATTGTCCGATTTTAAAAATTTTCGTATACTGTACCAAGGCCAACATCTGTGCCAAGTTTGGAAGAAATTGGTGCTACGGTTACCAAGATATACACATGTAACACTAAGTGGTCGACCATTTTCCAAAAATTTATAATATTCTTATTTTTCGTTTGAAAATTATTGTAAATATCAATTTTGAGTGAATT
>NW_016158364.1:121070-135787 GCF_001687245.7 Rhagoletis zephyria | reverse complement strand
CAGTATACATATACTTATTTCAGACGAAATACCTTAAAAGTTTGAACGCATAATAATATTGGAAATCACATCCATTGGGCCAATCGCAACGCAGGAGCGTTCGATATACCCAATGATCTTCAGTAGTTACTAAAATATCGCAGTTTTCGTATTTCTGGAAATTACCGTTATATGGGAAGTGGGCGTGGTTACAGTCCGATTTCGCCCATTTTCAATACAATCCATCCTACGCCAGAAAGAAGTGCACGTACCAAGTTTCGTTAAGATATCTCAATTTTTACTCGAGTTATCGTGTGCACAGACGGACGGACGGACAGACAGTCAATGCTAAATCGATTTCTCTTTTCATTCTGATCATTTATATATACATTTTTCTATATCTATCTGGATTCGTTTTGCCTGTTGCAAACAACCGTTAGTGAAAAAAGTTATAATACGGTTGTGCACAAGTGCGCTCGGGTATAAAAATAAAGATTTTGGCAAGTAGTTATCGAATTGAATGTAAAATTTTAACGTTTTTAAGATAAGATATTAATTATTTTTAAAAGGTAAATGTTGATACAACTATTTTATTTATACACCCAAATTTAGGATATAAAACCCCCTCCACCAAAAAACTTAAATTGGGTAACGCCGCTTCGAATTTTTTACAATTGAGCAATTGTCAAAAACCTCCTTTTTAATCAAAAAAATGTTTACTGAAACTACCTTCTTTTTTGTATCATGGTGCTGCCTTCACTGATGTCCAGAAGGTTTTCAAAAGCTTAATTTGTCATCTCTTACTTTTCGGGTCACATGAAAACGGGTTTGTTATCAAGCTGAAGACATCCATAGATTCAATGTTGGGAAAATATTCGACAATGGTTTTTCTAAACCTTCCAAGTTAACGCTGGTGATGCGCGTTAACGCTATGAAAATAATTTTTACAGCCAATTTCACGAAAGCAATTTAAGTGAAAAATGATTTTAATTTTTTGAATTTTATATGGAAATTGACAGAAAATAAAAATACATTTTCCATTTAAATTGCTGGTGAAACCTGCTGTTATCAATTTTCTTAGCGTTAACTTCGAAGTTACATACGTTTTTCTGATTTACTTTGTTTATTTATGGCATTTCCATGCAAATTGCTAGAAATTCTAAAATATACGTGTCACCAAAAAAAAAATCTCGACGTGCTAAAAAAAACCAGAGATGTATTTTAATTTCGCAGGCCTCTGCTCTCTTCGCAGCGTCATCCAATACGGGGTTTAAATCTAGTGGCGGCATCTTCCTAGTCGCCAGGGAATACCGACGAATTATACAGTGACTTCTCGTGGCGTGTTCTGCCCCTTGCTTCATCTTAGACATCGTTCCCTTCGTTTTTCCAACCACTGCAAATATCTGCACACCTGCTCCATTTCAATCCATTGTTCTTTACAAATTAGTCGATAGCTGCAAAAATTTCGTCACTAGTGGCGTAAGTCTCAAGTATTTCGTTCTTCTTCGATTTGCATTGCGAAGGGTACCTCACTAATACGAGAAGACTGCCCCTAAAAACGTGTTGATTCGCTCTTTGACAGTGTGGTTGTGAAGTTCCAGAGAATAAGTAATATATGCATGTGCGCGAAGCTGCTGCGCTTGTTACGAGAACAGCCCAGCCAGCAAAAAATCCGAAAATTAATCCAAAAACGGGAAGAAAAGTGGATGAAACGCGGATTAGGTCTACAAAATACCGAAAGTGGTTGTGAAAACGGTATGTTTTCGGCTACTTTTCTGAAAATTTTCTGATTCAATTTCACGTTGACAAAACGTACNTTCTTTACAAATTAGTCGATAGCTGCAAAAATTTCGTCACTAGTGGCGTAAGTCTCAAGTATTTCGTTCTTCTTCGATTTGCATTGCGAAGGGTACCTCACTAATACGAGAAGACTGCCCCTAAAAACGTGTTGATTCGCTCTTTGACAGTGTGGTTGTGAAGTTCCAGAGAATAAGTAATATATGCATGTGCGCGAAGCTGCTGCGCTTGTTACGAGAACAGCCCAGCCAGCAAAAAATCCGAAAATTAATCCAAAAACGGGAAGAAAAGTGGATGAAACGCGGATTAGGTCTACAAAATACCGAAAGTGGTTGTGAAAACGGTATGTTTTCGGCTACTTTTCTGAAAATTTTCTGATTCAATTTCACGTTGACAAAACGTACTGTGTTGTGTATGGGGTTTGACGAGCCGCTGAAGGTAATTTTAATAAAAATCTAAATTTTTTGATTTTCTGCCCGCCATGTTGAAGTTTTATCAAACCGCTTGCATTGTGTATGGAGTCTAAAGAATTTGTCCGCACCACTAGTATACTCTAGCCACTAGCGGCACCCCAGGGTGCCGCGTCACCCAATTTGGGAAGGCCTGTTCTAATGGGTTCGACTTCAGGGAGGATACTAGGCTGGATAACTGGGCGGGATAAAGAAAAGAAATGTATTTTTTTATTTTGACAAAAAAAGAGCTGGAGGTCGCGCTGGTCGGTTTTTATAAAAACGCTAATGTTTTAAATTTTCTTATTTTCGTGACATGATATAGTGCAGCTAAAAATGTTGTTTTTACATGTAATTACTCAGGTATTATTATTATTGGGCAGGCATGGGCAGAGAGTTAGCAGGTGCTAAAAGAGCGTAAGCGTCGCGTGTACGTATACAAGCGAGAGCGCAGCGATGAGAACACGACAGCATGCAAATTGAATTAGGCACACTAACACATTCTCACTTTTAGCTCACCCTTTTTTGTGGTAGTGCCCACCTTTGTTATTGGGGAATATTCCCTTTCGAAAAGAGACTGCTATATTAAAACGTTGATACTGAAAGTTTTAAAGATTGCCATGGGTTCAAACTCGTTACCAGAGGATTTCTGTGGTCACTGATTACGCATCTGATGTCAGTTTTTCAAAATTCGAAATGGCGGATCCAAAATAGCGATATTGTTACCGCCATATTCAGTTTTGAATAACTGACATCAGATGCGTAACAGCGACCCCAGAAAACCCCTGGTATCGATTTTGACCTGATGAAAGCATATTTTCGGGCACTAGGCCCATTCTAACTGTACAAGACACGTATGTAATTAAGGGAATATTCCCCAATAATACCTGAGTAACTACATGTAAAAATAACATTTTTAGCCGCCCTATAACATGTCACGAAAATAAAAAAAAATATAAACATCGGCGTGGCCCCCTAAACCCACCCAATTGGAAAGGGGACAGTCCCCGTCCAGTTTTTCTATTCTAATTTATAGACATAATTAATGGCCTCTATTAATGCCAAAAACATGTCCTTTTTGGCCTTTTTTATATTACGCCTCCAAAGATACTCTAGCACATCAGCGAAATTACCGGTGTGGTTGTAAGTTCGAGTAGAGAAGAGGAGTTTCATCACCCTCCATTGCGATTTAATTCACTGTGTGTGGATCCCGTATGCTGCGATAAACGGATTAATGGCGTCGCTATGATGAACTTTCTGATGGGTGAAACCATGATCAGAAAGGCAATCATATGCGTGTCAGAAATCCGTCCTTATAATCGACACCTCGGCCACATGCTTCTTGATCAGCGGAATGAGAATATCCGCTGATCTGCAATTATTTGGGCATACTTCCAGGCGTAGATCCGCACTGCCATCTTGGATCATGTCCAGGACCCAGTTACCCTCCCCTCGTCTGCCTGAAAAAAGGAAAGGGAAAATTAAAATCATAACACAGCAATGGAACAAAAATTACCTTTATTGAACTTCCGCTTTCCAAACTTACTCTCGCTTTTTCGGCTGGCTTGTTGGTGATCCAACTGGTATATTACCACGGCTTCACGGTAGCTATAGCTACCAGTCGTTGATAATCGCAGATGAGAGAGTGTTTCATCTTTTAGGTGGTCTTGGCGTAGAACCGTTTCGTGGCTAAAGTTTTCAACAAAGCAGTACATCAGATAGTACATATGGGGCACGCTTATGCGGACGCCCTCGAACCACATCCCTGTAACTACCGATACACGCGGCCTTTAGGCACAATTTCCACGCTGGCATACAAAGAATCCAAGCTTGGCGCCCGTTCGCGTATTCATGGGTACCTTATGAGAGGGGCACAGCCTAGTAGTTGGGATCAAGCCGTGCTCCTCCGCAAATTGGGTCTCCTGCTCAAGGGTCCTCAATTCCATCACCAAATGCGCAAAACACCATTCTCCGCCTTTAAGCGAATTCCTTGCGCTGGCGCTTGTGGAAGGACGTTCATCTAGAAACAGAAGGATTACATTTATGAGCAATTTTCTTATATGATAATTACTCACCAGCTATTTAAAATAACAAAAATATGTGTGCAGCAATCTAAATGAATTAATGCGTATAAATTTCGCGTACAAAATGAAATGCACCGTTATACTTAGAAATACAACCATACCCAACACCCGAAAGAAGCCACAGGGACAGTAAATAAATATTTTCCATGGAAAGTTTTATATTTTTAATGCTTACTTGGTTATATCGTATTTTCTTTTGTCTCTCATCCGTATTGCATATTTTTTCAATTTGACAGTTGAATCTGCAAATGCAACCAAAGGCAGACGCATGATTTTGAAGGTGTTTCATTTTAATGAATTGCGATTAATTGGTTAATATTAAAGTAATAAAGAAAGTTATAACTAATCGAATAAAGTGTAAAGTGACGAGGAATATAAGAATATATTAGTGAAGTGGCTGCTTTAAGGAGAATAGGGGTGAGAAATATACGGTAATTTCCGAATTTTACAAAAAAGGGCATATTTTAAACCGAATTTGTAGTAGGTGTTAAAATAATGTGTGGACCCTCGACTACAAGTGTGTGCAATTCTTTTTGGATGACCCCTTTGGACGCAATACCCCGAAATAGTTGGGCCACTTACTAAACAGTACCCCAATATTTTAATGTAGCGTTTACGAATTTCCAAAAAGGGTATTTTTTGAACCACTCTTATGTATGTATATATATGTATTTTCTAGAGACTAGATTCGAAGATAGCGTTAAAATTTTCTGGGCTTTGGATACGTTTAATAATTTAGTGTTTTCTAAGAATTTTTTTATATTTTGAATCTGTTGGGCATCACCACACAACTATAAATGTGGCAGCATTATTATCCGACTTACACAGGTATTATTATTATTGGGGAATATTCCCTTTCGAAAAGAGACTGCTATATTAAAACGTTGATACTGAAAGTTTTAAAGATTGCCATGGGTTCAAACTCGTTACCAGAGGATTTCTGTGGTCACTGATTACGCATCTGATGTCAGTTTTTCAAAATTCGAAATGGCGGATCCAAAATAGCGATCAATTTGAAAACAAAAAATTGCTGGAATAGTTTGAAACTCGGAACTCGGGAGTTTTTGGGGTCGCTGATTACGAATCTGAAGTCAATTTTTAAAAATCGAAATTGCGGATCCAATTTCGCTATCAAATTCTTAAAAAATTACGAAAATTAAAACGTTGATACTGAAAGTTTTAAGCTTTGTCATGGGTTGAAACGGCGGATCCAATATGGCGATCAATTAAACAAAACTTATTGGATTTGGATCCGACATGCTTAAAACGTTCAGTTTCAAGGCTTTAATTTTAGTCATTTGTAAGAAATTGCTCGCCATATTGGATTCGCCGTTTTGAATTAAAAAAAAAAAAAATTACTTCAGATTTCGACCAAAAACTACCGAGTAGTGCGTTTCGAACAAATCCACTATTTTTTTTAATTGATCGCTATATTGTTACCGCCATATTCAGTTTTGAATAACTGACATCAGATGCGTAACAGCGACCCCAGAAAACCCCTGGTATCGAGTTTGACCTGATGACAATGTTTAAAACGTTCAGTATCAATGTTTTAATTTTAGCAGTCCGTTTTCGAAAGCATATTTTCGGGCACTAGGCCCATTCTAACTGTACAAGACACGTATGTAATTAAGGGAATATTCCCCAATAATACCTGAGTAACTACATGTAAAAATAACATTTTTAGCCGCCCTATAACATGTCACGAAAAAAAAAAAATAAAAACATCGGCGTGGCCCCCTAAACCCACCCAATTGGAAAGGGGACAGTCCCCGTCCAGTTTTTCTATTCTAATTTATAGACATAATTAATGGCCTCTATTAATGCCAAAAACATGTCCTTTTTGGCCTTTTTTATATTACGCCTCCAAAGATACTCTAGCACATCAGCGAAATTACCGGTGTGGTTGTAAGTTCGAGTAGAGAAGAAGAGTTTCATCACCCTCCATTGCGATTTAATTCACTGTGTGTGGGTCCCGTATGCTGCGATAAACGGATTAATGGCGTCGCTATGATGAACTTTCTGATGGGTGAAACCATGATCAGAAAGGCAATCATATGCGTGTCAGAAATCCGTCCTTATAATCGACACCTCGGCCACATGCTTCTTGATCAGCGGAATGAGAATATCCGCTGATCTGCAATTATTTGGGCATACTTCCAGGCGTAGATCCGCACTGCCATCTTGGATCATGTCCAGGACCCAGTGACCCTCCCCTCGTCTGCCTGAAAAAAGGAAAGGGAAAATTAAAATCATAACACAGCAATGGAACAAAAATTACCTTTATTGAACTTCCGCTTTCCAAACTTACTCTCGCTTTTTCGGCTGGCTTGTTGGTGATCCAACTGGTATATTACCACGGCTTCACGACAATAGCTATACCAGTCGTTGATAATCGCAGATGAGAGAGTTTTTCATCTTTTAGGTGGTCTTGGCGTAGAACCGTTTCGTGGCTAAAGTTTTCAACAAAGCAGTACATCAGATAGTACACATGGGGCACGCTTATGCGGACGCCCTCGAACCACATCCCTGTAACTACCGATACACGCGGCCTTTAGGCACAATTTCCACGATGGCATACAAATAATCCAAGCTTGGCGCCCGTTCGCGTATTCATGGGTACCTTATGAGAGGGGCACAGCCTAGTGGTTGGGATCAAGCCGTGCTCCTCCGCAAATTGGGTCAATTTGCTCAAGGGTCCTCAATTCCATCACCAAATGCGCAAAACACCATTCTCCGCCTTTAAGCGAATTCCTTGCGCTGGCGCTTGTGGAAGGACGTTCATCTAGAAACAGAAGGATTACATTTATGAGCAATTTTCTTATATGATAATTACTCACCAGCTATTTAAAATAACAAAAATATGTGTGCAGCAATCTAAATGAATTAATGCGTATAAATTTCGCGTACAAAATGAAATGCACCGTTATACTTAGAAATACAACCATACCCAACCCCCGAAAGAAGCCACAGGGACAGTAAATAAATATTTATAATTTTAAACCGAATTTGTAGTAGGTGTTAAAATAATGTGTGGACCCTCGACTACAAGTGTGTGCAATTCTTTTTGGATCACCCCTTTGGACGCAATACCCCGAAATAGTTGGGCCACTTACTAAACAGTACCCCAATATTTTAATGTAGCGTTTACGAATTTCCAAAAAGGGTATTTTTTGAACCACTCTTATGTATGTATATATATGTATTTTCTAGAGACTAGATTCGAAGATAGCGTTAAAATTTTCTGGGCTTTGGATACGTTTAATAATTTAGTGTTTTCTAAGAATTTTTTTATATTTTGAATCTGTTGGGCATCACCACACAACTATAAATGTGGCAGCATTATTA
Source organism: Rhagoletis zephyria (assembly GCF_001687245.7). NCBI lineage: Eukaryota > Metazoa > Arthropoda > Insecta > Diptera > Tephritidae > Rhagoletis > Rhagoletis zephyria. Next base: position 128,130 of record NW_016158364.1, on the reverse strand, counting down.
TCCGACTTACACTGTTGCAACGCCCACAATATTAAAGCTGAAATTAGTCGAGAACGCAGAACGTATACTTAAACGCAGTCTGTATACGCAGAATTTTGTCGATTACTGGAGCCCTCAGTGTTGCTTACTACACTGTTGCCACTCATCAATGCCTTTTCATAAACTTACCCTTTTAACTACAATTTTTCGTGCTATAATAAATTTTAGCTAAATATAAACTACTTAGTTTTCAACAAAAACCTTATTCAGTAGTAAATTTCAAATATTTTTAACATAATTTGAATAGGAACTTATATCTTTTTCACCATCTGTAAAACTGACGAAGTGGCAACCATCTAAAGAAGGAGAAATCAGCTGAACGGAAAAATCTAAATTCCGCAGATTTCTGCGCTACGGGCTACAACTACAGAAAAATTCTGCGGCGTTGAGTTTTCATTTACATGGCGCTTTGGTAAGACAGATCGTGTCAGCTGACTCGAGTTTACGTACCGGTAGGTTTACGTTCTTGACTAATTTCGGCTTAAAGCGGAGTTGGTTGTCAAACGCCGTCGTGGGCAGATCGTCGTATACCTAATCGCAATATATTAAATTAGTTCTAAGCGCCTCATTTACATTAAATTAATTATTATTATATCCGTGTACAAATAAACTTGCAAACGTAACAAACATTAAATATATACCCATCCCGACAGTGGCGACGAGAATTTTAAAATCTTCAAGCGAGCAAATCTAAAAACGCAAAAATTATTCGCGTTCGTATTTTCATCGCAAAAGGAGGCCATTTCACGCAAAGAAATCGGTATACGGTTAATTCTACAAGAAGGTTTCGAAGCTGGAGAAAATAAAATTTTCCAGCAAAGCCCTAACGCTCCAGCAAAGTACACAACGTTGCCGATATTCATCTGCAACACTAACACATACAGTGTTACATTACACAAAACTGTCGGTCATCAACAGCTACAGTCGTTTTTTTTTCTGTAAACAGAAATAATATATATGTACATACGTAAACGCGTACACGCATCACCATGACGGCATTAGAAAGTGTGGTTTCAAAAATTCTAATTCAGCAGCAAGAGGCGACTGCACGACAAAAAGATAGCATCGAAAAGTTAACAAGAATCCTCCAAGCGCAATCAAATTTTACAAGTGCACCACAACAGCACGTTCCAAGCGGTCAGCAAGAAATGTGGATGAATATAATATGTAAAAGCATTTTACGAGTTGGTACAGCCGCTATGAGGAACACTTTACAACTGATGCTCAGTCGCTATCAGACTCCCGGAAAACAAGCATACTCTTGCGCAAACTGAGTGTACCAGTTTATGAACGATATGCAGATTTTTTACTACCGAAGAAGCCGAAAGAACTCAACTTTAACAACACTGTAAAGCAACTTCAATCATTATTCGACAGGCACGAATCACTTTTCAGCATGCGCTACAAATGTTTGCAAAACATCATGGACGACAGTGAAGATTTCGTGACATACTCCAGCCGTGTCAACAAATTATGTGAAAATTTCATACATGGTCAAATAAGCAGTGCCGAATTGAAGAGCATAATATTCGTTATCGGATTGCGATTGCCAGAAAAAGCAGTCATCCGCAGTAAGTTACTTCCAATAGAAGCCCATCGTTATCAAGAGCTAAAGAAGGACGTTCAGCTGGTCGAAAGCAATAATTCTAGTACGATCAACGCCGGTTTATCGCACAAAAAGCAGCTAGGCGAAAACAGGGGAAAGATCTCAATACATCCGCATTACTCAAACCAGCAGGTCACACCTAGACGCCCATGTTGGCAATGCGGAGATTTACATTTCGTCAAAGATTGCACATACGCTCATAACAAGTGCAAAGATTGCGGCAAAATAGGTCACAGAGATGGGTATTGCTCATGTTGCAGCTCACAATCATCGAACAAAAATACACAGCGCGTATCAAATCAGCGCTCATCAGGTAGTTTTCGCTGTTCAAACACACACAAGAAGAATTGTCGTACGAAAGTCATCGCAGCTACAGCGAGTGTCAATTGCATACACAATCATATGCCCCAACGAAAGTATATCACGGTAGAAATAAAGTCAAATAAGCTAAAATTACAATTTGACACAGCAGCCGACATCACAATTATATCGAGAGCAAATTGGGAAAAGCTTGGCAGCACAAAAATTATATCAATCCAGTCGGGTTGCATCTTGTGCAATGAAGCAACGCATTCCTATTATTGGTGAATTTACTCCAACAATACAACAAAAAGAGGTTTCACATAAGAGCAGCATTTTCGTATCTAGTCTTCCAAATCTCAATGTTTTTGGAATCGACTTGATTAACAAATTCGGATACTGGGACAAACCCATAAGTTCAATCTGCTACACAGTCACAGCAGCAGCAAATAAGAATGAAGCTTTTAAAATCAACAGAGATGAACTTTTCACGGCTTTTAACAAGCAGTTTCCAACGGTGGTACAAAAATCTACAGGACATTGCACTAAATTTAAGGTCAACTTGGAAGTTAAACAAAACACAACTCCAGTTTTCAGGCCAAAACGACCGGTTCCGTATGCAGCACTTTCAGCAGTATGGCAAGAGTTAAACCGTCTAAAAAGGATATGATATCATCACGCCAATCACGCACTCAGAGTGGGCAACACCGAAAGTTGTGGTACGTAAACCGAATAAACATAATCGCATTTGTGCAGATTACTCCATCGAGTTAAATGACTGTATGGAGCCAAATTTATATCCGCTACCACACGCAGATGAAATTTTTGCAAAAATATCGAAATGCAAAGTTTTCAGCAAAATTAACTTATCGGACGCTTATCTACAGTTTGAGGTAGACGACGTGTCAAAGAAGATGCTCACTATCGACACGCATGAAGGATTATTTCAGTTCAACCGCTTTCCACCAGGTGTAACTTCAGCACCAGGCGCATTTCAAAAAGCTATGGAAACCGTTCTTTCTGGATTAGACGGAGCTATAGCCTATTTGAACGACATCATCATTGCAACGTCTACACCAGAGCGAAACTACGATTTAGTTATGCAAGTAATGAAACGCTTCCAAGAGCAAAACCTAAGAATAAATTGGTCTAAATGTGAAACTTTTCGAACAACAATCAAATACCTCGGTCACATAATAGACAAGTGATGGTGTTCATCCTGATCCAGCCAAAATTGTCGCTATTCGGAACATGCCACGACCAACAAATGTTTCGGAGCTACGATCGTTTTTAGGAGCAATAAATTATTACGGAAAATTCATTTCCCGCATGAGTCAACTATGTCATCCATTAGATGAGTTACTTAAACTCGATGCTAAATGGATCTGGAACAACAATTATGAAAAAGCACTCACCGAATTTAAAACAGTTCTTCAGTCGGATATGTTACTTACGCATTACGATCCTTCATTACCAATATTCGTGGCAGCTGATGCGTCTACAGTAGGAATCGGAGCACAAATTTTTCATAAAATACAAAATGGAGCAAACAAAGTGGTATATCTTATTTTGCGTACTCTCACATCTACAAAGCAAAAATATAGCCAAGGCCTTAGCCTTAGTCTACGCCTGCACTAAGTTCCATAGAATGATCTATGGTCGCAAATTCACGCTTTTAACCGACCACAAACCCTTACTTGCGATTTTCGGATTAAAGAAAGGTATTCCAACTCGCACAGCAAATCGTTTACAACGTTGAGCATTAGTTTTGATGAGTTACGATTTCAACATTCAGTATGTCAAAACAACGGAGTTCGGAAATGTTGATGTTCTCTCACGTCTCATTGATAAACACAAAAAACACGATGAAGAATTTGCAGTAGCGCAAGTATGAGTGGAAAACGAAGTGTCAACTATATTATTACAAGAAAACATTAAAAATCTTCCAGTAACATTCAATATGATTCGAGCAGCAACCAAGTCTGACACTACGTTACAGAAGGTCAAAGAATACGTACAACATGGTTGGCCTGCATCAGCTAAAAACCTTCCCACTGATGTACAAGCATTTTGCAATCTCAGAGACGCTATAAGCAGCATTAATGATTGCCTCATGTAGTTAGACAGACTTGTAATTCCATTAAAATTTCAACGACGAATTCGTAAGCAACTCCATAAAGGACACCAAGGAAGCAAACGTATGAAATCTCTAGCACGCTCGTACGTTTACTGGCGCAAAATTAACGCACAAATCGAAAATTTCGTAAAACATTGTTCAAACTGCGCAAGTGTAGCCAAATCTCCAACGAAGGCAACCCTTAGTTCATGGTCAATAACAGAAGCACCATTAGAGCGAGTACATATCGACATTGCAGGGCCAGTGCGAGGAAAATACTACTTGGTAATAGTCATGCATATTCAAAATGGCCGGAAGTGGTCCAATCAACAACAATTTCATCAAAAGACATTCTTAATCGCCTACACGAGTTTATAAGTCGCTGTGGACAGCCAAAAACATTAGTCTCAGATAACGGTACGCAGTTAACTAGCGCTATTTTTAAACAGTTTTGTGCGGAGAGAGGTATAACTCAAATCTTCAGTCCTCCATATCATTCGCAATCGAACGGACAAGCGGAACGTTTCGTGGCACAATCAAAACAGCTTTAACCAAAACGTATGATCAATACAACGCCGATGATCCCTATAACTTATTTCTATTTTTATCGCAATACCGTGCTACCCCAAATGAAAATGCTCCAGATAGAAAATCACCCGCAGAATGTTTCATTGGGAGAAAGTTGTCTACACCCCTGGATCTCCTAAAAAGTCACGAACTATTTTTGAAAAACAAAAACACTACGATGGAAAACGCGTTCAACAAAAAGCACGGCGCGTTACCACGTGAATTTAGTAAAGGTGATAAAGTACTTGTAAAAACTTATCACAACAACAAACAATACTGGTCACCAGGCGAAGTAATCGAAAGAGTTTTGAAAGTAGTGTACAACATCTTAATCAAGACACCACGACGTAAAGACTTGATTCGTTCCCATGTAAATCAACTTCGTAAACGATTCATCGAAGATAACATGGCGCGTGAACCAGAATTTTCGAAGATATAAAGCCTACGCACCATCTCACTTCCTCCCAGCAACAACGTACTGCATCACGACAGATGGGAGATGAACAACGTCCAGTGCTACGCAGATCAAACAGAACCCGTAGACGACCCACTCGTTTTCTCTAACGGAGGGGGTTGTTGGGCATCACCACACAACTATAAATGTGGCAGCATTATTATCCGACTTACACTGTGGCAACGCCCCAATAGTAAAGCGGAGTTGGTAGTCAAACGCCGTCGTGGGCAGATCGTGGTATACATAATCGCAATATATTAAATCAGTTCTAAGCACCTCGTTTACATTAAATTATATATTATTTTATCCGAGTAAAAATAAACGTGCAAACGTAACAACCAAATAATTACCAATCCCGGCAGAATCAACTATTTTTCTCTATTTCTTTTCTTCAACAACATAGATACTCAATGACTTTTACATCGCGTTAAAACGTCTGTACTGAACATTCATCCATGATAAAAATATAGTAAGGTAGAACCGCTGAGAGTTACTTTTAAAATTCTTGACGTTTCCAAACATTTAAATTTTTAAATTCACTCACAAACTCACACACACATTTTCATTTTCAATCTCAAGCAACAACAATTTCGAACAATTTCTATTTTTTATTTTAAATTTTATACGATTTTAAAATGCTGGCAAACTTCAAAAAAAAAAATCATGGCCGACAAATTGAGAGAACGGTTCTACCTTGCTATGTTTTTATCATGCATTCATCCACTTCACACTTCCACTCGAACAATGGAACCATGTAAACGTTGCAAACCTTCGACTTCGTGAAGCAATTGGATCGTGTATACTTTGCATTATGTCGACTTTGGCGCCTTCTCGCGGTTCGCACAGGGCGATTAATATTAGGCATGAACGTAAAAGAAAAAATTTCGGAGAAAAATTTAACTTGGTATCGGGTTTCGATACGAATACTTTTTTTCGATACCTACTCAGTACTGGGCCCTTACTCTGTAGTTCGAATCGATAGTAAATTTGTTGGAATTCGAACGATTGGTACTATAAAAGTGTTAAGCGTTCGAATAGAAATTCTTTTCGATTCGAACTACAGAGGAATGCAGCGTTTTTGCTGCATTTAAAATGCAACATTTAGCACTTACGAACTTATATTTGCGAAGAGCGTTCATGCTACCGCATTGAAGAAATGTTCATTTACGCGAGTTCGAATCNACGAACTTATATTTGCGAAGAGCGTTCATGCTACCGCATTGAAGAAATGTACATTTACGCGAGTTCGAATCGTATGCTTTTGACAAACACTCGTGTTCCAGTCGATTACTCAGATCCGTATCGCGATCAATTCGCACATAGAAGATAATATGCTAAGAACCTTACTGAAAATTAAAAAAACAATTTTAATAAAAAAATTAAATACAAAGGCCCGTAGTCATAGTCAAAATAAAGGCGACTTTAAAGTTAGTTGCAGCTTTTTGACATAATTTTCGATGGGATATCTGTCAAAAAAGCTGCAACTAACTTTAAAGTCGACTTTATTTTGACTATGACTACGGGCCAAAAACTTTAATTATTATTAATTATTTAACTAATTGGTTTGGTTACATATTCGTTTGTCGGTGCTGTCAATTAAAATTCCCTTAATTAATTATAAAACAAAACAAAGAGTTGATCACAAATTGATCCAGATTTCTATCAGCATCATATCCATGTTGAATTTGCTTGCCTTTTTTTTACTCAAAAAGTGTAATTGAAATTTCGAACGGCGATTACTTAAATGCAGCTAGGAACTGTATACTTCAAAAAGCAATGTTGCCACTTATTCTCATTAAACCATGTTCGAACCGTGTTATTTTTCGGGAATCACAGGGTTTCTTTTAGCATTTAGATTCTTAATGCAAAAATTGAGTTGCATTTAGGTGACGAATTTTGTATGGATAACTTTGCTTTTAGAAGAGCATTTAGAGCTAAATGCGTTAAATGTGTTCTTACGCGTAATGGGCTGTTTTTG
>NW_016158364.1:120842-121060 GCF_001687245.7 Rhagoletis zephyria | reverse complement strand
AGTGTCTCGTCGGCAGAATGGCCGTATGAGTTAGTAAAGCAGTATTGAATTGTAGTATTTGCTTGTTGTTATGTGCAAAGCTATAGATGCGCCGTCAGCGATTCGGTGGGAGCGGTGTTTTGGCCGGATGCGTTATTAAAGTAGTATTGAACTTTTGCTTGTTGTTACGTGCAAAGCTGTAGACCTGTCGTCAGCAAATTCGGTCGAATCGATGTTTT
>NW_016158364.1:105655-116361 GCF_001687245.7 Rhagoletis zephyria | reverse complement strand
GATCTTCCAAAATTTACACGATTCGAACATGGTTTAATGATAAAAAGTGGCAACATTGCTTTTTCGAGTATACAGTCGCTAGCTCCGTTTCAGTGATCGCCGATCGAGATTTCATTTATTATATTATATTATTTGGATAAAGAAAAGATACTCAAATTCAACATCGATATGATGCTGATAGAAATCTGGATTAATTTGTGATCAACTCTGTTTGTTTTGTTTCCTAATTAAGTGTGGGAATTATAATTGACAGCACCGACAAATGAATATATACNGTGTGGAAAATATAATTGGCAGCACCGACAAATGAATATATACACAAACAAGTGTTCGGTTATGGTTAAAACAATTCAAGTTTTTGTATTGAATTTTCGGTTTAGAATTTTTTTTTCCTTTTCAGTAGGGGTTTTTGCACATTATCTTTTCCGCGAGAAAATATCGTAATAGATACGGATCTGAATAAGCGACTGGAACACGGCTGTTTGTCAAAAGCATACGATTGGTGTTATGCAGACAAACTTTTGTTTGCCAAATTAAATGGCGGCTGCTTAGTTTGCTCGGAGGTGGTTATGTCGAGTTTGGCACAGGGTTGCACGTTCATTATGGTTTTCATGGCTATTGCCAACACGAAATGAGAATTTCAGATGTACATAACGCGCAAAATTTAAAATTTTTGTATATGACAACACCGAATTTGCTGCAGTTTGACCAAACAAAATTAGTTTGCTGTGAGAGTCGCCAAACTCGCTCTCTCCGAGTTTGCTGCAACAACAATTGCACGCAGTTTGCTAAACAAAATTTCTGCATAACACCGACCTACGATTTCCTCGCGTAAATGTACATTTGCTAAATGCGTTAGCATGAACGCTCTTCGAAAACATATGTTCGAAAGTGCTAAATGTTGCATTTTAAATGCAGCAAAAACGCTGCATAAGCAAAAACAGCCCATAAGGGCCTTTGGTTCATAAGCATGATTCAACAACTACAGGTTGTAGCAATCGTACAAAAACAACATTTACCGTTGGTATGAACTCCTTGTGTCATCAACATCTTCTTTATCTATTCATATTCGTGTGTATATGTATACCCTGCATACCAGGATTTCATAGAATTCTGAAAGGTTTCACAATTTTTTTAAGAATTTTCTTTAAGAAATCATTCAGAAATTTCTTTACAAGTTCTTGTCTNGGTTTCACAATTTTTTTAAGAATTTTCTTTAAGAAATCATACAGAAATTTCTTTACTAGTTCTTGTCAACCGCTTCATATGTTTTTCTTTACAGATTTCTAAAAGAATCGTAACAAATTTCCGACACTCTTAAAGATTTCGGGAGCATTTGTTTGCAGGGTATATATATACGTATATGTGTATGTGTACGCGGATATGTAAATAAAGCAAAACACGATAATTTGACACAAGCGTGCTCATAAGAAGAAGCATAGCTTCTACCGCTATCACCTGTAGTTGATGCGCCTTGGTTCATAAGTATGAACATGAACGAAAGACACAAGATCACGCGGGAAGGAAAGAACGAAAAAAGTTATTTTCTAGCACCCGATTTACACGATTCAAGTACTTGAAAGCAATTCTTGCTCATTCTCTTTTGTGTTTTCTATTTGCTTTTACACGTTTCAATTCTGTTGAATTCAAGTTTTTGGTTCTTTAAATGGGAAGCAACGAAAATGCCAAAAGCAAAGCAAGAAAGTTGAAACGACTTGACGGTACAGACGCATGCGTACTCGTCCCTTTTCTTCTCAACCCCTCTCTTCCACATGCGAGCAGAATTGAATTCAATACTTGAACTGTGTAAAAGCAGTCTTACTGCCGAAATCTCGACGCCATCTTTGTTGTAAAAAGTAAACAACGAAGAGAACGAAGAAAACCGCGAAATTGTTGAACGCATGAAAAATCATTTTTATTATGCAAATTCTTCTATAAATCATGCCGTTGTGTTAAATTATTCTTTATCTTATGTGTACACACGTTGTCACAAGCGAAAATGAAGAAAATTGCAGTAAAAAGCCACCACCAAATTGTAAAACAACAAAGAAATGTAATCAAACGGCTAGTGTCAAAATCGTTAAACTTTTTTCCTCAATGCGATTCTAACGGGCTACTCTCCTGCGCGTGTGATCTTGTCTTTTTGGTTCATGAAGTATGAATGACAAAATTAATTGGTGACGAACGAAAAGTATCGAGTAGTGATAGAACTTTTTAGAAAAGTATCGATACTAGTACTCATATAGAATACTCTAAAAAAGTATCGATGCCAGTACTCATATTTGCAAAAAAGTATCGATAACACTCGTACTTCCAAATATTCTCAGAGCAAACGCAAGAAGTAAACAAAAATCAGATTGCTTTGCTTTTTTCACCTCTTCCTATTTGTAAATTGAATAGTCACTGTTCTTAATAGTTTTTATCTGATCTAAATAGTTTTACAAGGGTAAATTAAATGTTTAAAGCAAATATTTTATAATTGTTTGACGCGTACATGTATTTATAAATAAATTTACTTTGAAAATGAAATGTAAATGTAGAAGACGAGAATCAAATGTGGTGAAGCCCATTTTCTATTGGAAAGATAGAATCCCGGGATTTTAGGGATTTGTAATTTACGCTTTATGTTGACCAGTTTTGCCTATATTTCTTTTGTTTATTTAATATTTAACATTTTTTTTATAAATGTGTAGCTCAATATACATATAATACCTTGCGGCAGGCAATTTTGCACAAAAAAAAAAAATCATTATATTCGCCAAACCAAGGGCCAAATATAGTAAAATTTCGTTCTTATTTTTCTCTCTGGCGTCAGGATTTTTAAAAGAACTTTGAAATTTGAAAGGTATGAGTAATCCAAAAAATTATTTAAAAATTTCAGTGAAATATACTTAAAAAACAGTATGGGTATCAAATGAAAGAGAAGATTATGTAAAGTTAGAACATATTCTATTTCTTGGTCCGTAAGGGAGGGTGGGTATTGATTTTATAACTTTATCCTTGAATATTCTTGAAATTTTTCAATTCTTATTTTTGAAAAAATGTTATGATAAGTACTGACTTTATTAGCTTAAAAATATAAAATAGATTAAAGGGGCATTTTCAATTCCTATTCGTCGTTGTGAACGCAAAGAAATTATTTCATTTGGCAACCATATATTTGTTTTACAGTGCACTGAATTTTTTAAAATAAATTTTGAAATTAACCATTCTTTAAAATTATAGCGAGCCCTTACTGCCAAAATAACGTAACCGACATTTTTTCAAAATATTCGTTTTTATGCAGAAATGCATCTAGATGCTCTAGGAATATTTCTGCATCAAAAAGAAAATTTTGGAAAAAATGTCGCTTACGTTATTTTGGCGGTCAGGGCTCGATAAAGTCTTTTTAAAAAAATCATTACCTCAGAGAAATGCCCATTTATATGCAGTTAATTATGTGCAATGCAAGGTAGACTTTTATAAAAAAAAATTTGAATTTTGGGTAAGCAAAAGGAATATAGACAAAACTGGTCTAATTAAGGCTTCTTCTTTGATTTCTGCCGCTAGTGTTATGAAGTTCTTTCAATCAGAAAATAAATTTTTTTACTTAATTTTATTTCTGCATCGAGCTTTTTTCGACATACCTTAAATTACTTTATCAGATATGCACACACTAAAGTATTATTAAATGTATATAAATTTAATTACTGTCTTTCGTTTTGTTACTTATGAAATAATTTTCACTTTAAATGAAAAAGTACGTTCCAAACCCATTTACTTAATATTTAATATGTGGTAGGAGAGCTTCTCAAACCATATTGATGCAATTTTTTCATGTTAAGTCATTGAAAAATAATAAATATCTAAATCCCGGGACTGATCCCGGGATCCCGGGTTGAACCAACGACATACCGAAAATCTCGGGATCGTAAAAATTAAAAAAAATTACATGCCTAGAGTATACATATCGTCGTCCGTATGCCATTAACAGTTTGAAAGTTTTTTTGCGAGACTTAGCTCCACATTTATGCAATTGAAATTTAAAAATATTTACTTTCCGTGTACGCATGGTATTCTGAGTTTTGGTATAACAAAGAAAATCAAAGTCAACCCAATAACTCAAAACTGATAAATTGGCACATTCATGCTTCTGGCATGAGGATGACGACATTATAATCTGCTTTATCCTGAGTTTCGCCTGAAAAAAAAAAAAATTCACCCGAAAATTTGTCATCCGTCCATAGTAACACCATGGAAACCAAAAGTGAAAAGTGAACCGGTTCGGGGAAAATGAAACTCATGATAAGGCTGAATGTTTATTTCAAATAAATGAAATTTCAATTTATTCCTGCTTTAAACGAAAATTTATTATTAATAGTAGTCGTAATGCTTCTGGCATGAGGGTACCGACATGTGAATTAAAAACTTTAAAGGCGTGTTTCTCGGGTTTTCGGTTTTTTGAGTTATGACAGCATTGAAGTAGATAAATGAGCTTTATGTTCGTTTTCATAACATTCATATTGGATATTGAAGTGAATATTCGAACGTTCGCTACAATATTTATTAGGTAATTAAAAAAAAAAATACTTAAAAAAGTTCTTAACTCGTCGAAACTTTTCGGCATTCGCGATATTTCCTCAGTCCTTGTGAAAAAGTATCGAGTTCACGATACTCCTCAGTACTCATGAAAAGTATCGATATTCTGTACTCGGTACTCGTATCGTTCTATCACTAGTATCGAGTATGTACTTGTTTTTACTCGTATCGTTTCATTCGTACTTTTGGCTGGGTTTCCGTCTCAAATGAGTATATACATACATATATGGTTTTGAGTCTAGTCTAGTTAAACTTTGATAATATAAAGCCAGAATGTACGACAAAAACTCAATTAAGGTTTATTTCTACTAAGATAAATGTGCCTTTCTGCCCTTAGAACAAGCATTTCGTATATTTCTCTCAAAGCAACGTCAGCGTGGAGTTTCCTAGATGGCAGAAGATTTACAAAATTATAAGTTGCAATTACAGCAGGTGAAAAAAATGCGTTTTGAAATTGAAAATGAATTAAGTATGTACTCTTATTTTCCAGGTTGAGGCTGGTTTACTCACAGATCCTAAAAACGAGGAATTGTTAAAGTTGAAAGAGGGTCTAGTGGAAGTCATTGATTTAACCAAAGACTTAATCAGAACACAATTTGAAGAACAAAAAAAGTCGTATATTGAACCTGCATCCAGTTCGACAATATCAGCATACTATGATGAAATTGAAGCCGCCCTTTTAGAGGCAGAAAAACTGGTAACTACTTCACAAAACTGGAAAGTGGGAGACAAATGTCAAGCTAAATGGGTAGAAGATGGTCGTTACTATGACGCAATTATTGACGATATTAGCGTTAATGGAGACGTTAGTGTTATTTTTGATGCTTATCAAAACCGGGCACAAACTACAATTAACGAATTGCGAGAAGGAACCTCTCGAAACGAAGTGTTTCCCTCGTCAAAGTAAGTAAAAAAAAAGAAAACTCTTAATTCGACCTCCTAAGCAGTTACTTGGGGAAATGTTTAGTTATTGGCCCACCGTTTTTTGGGGTGGGGAGGAGGGGTAGGCGCGAGTCACCATAAACCGCCCCCATTCGAAAGGGGACGGGCTCCACTTTAAAAAAAACCTCAGCCTCGGCCTATTTTTGATTCGATTTCTAATATCGATTATGATCTGAGGAGGATCTAGACCTTTAAAATTTATTTATTTATTTATTTATTACAAAAAATAGCCTACGGCTAATACAGTTGTTCTTATATACAAATAAAATTTCAAAATTAACACTAACTCCCCGGTTAAACATTGTTAGCGACGTTCTAACTCCATGCATATAACAGGGAGTCGATAAGGTCGGTAACGATGTTTACCGGGGGATTAGTGTTAACCGGAGATAGAGAAACCGGCCCTTAGACTTATTCATTATTCGTTGCATCGCTATTGGCATCTAGCCATAAACCTATATTCTCTCTAAACGATCCGATGGTTCTTGCATGTTTAATTTCCTCCGGAACGGCATTATACATTGCTAGTCCATTACTAAATACTGATTTCAAGCCCTTACTTGTACGTACAGGTTTCAAGTGAAATTGATTTGCCTGTCTAGTAAAGTACTGGTGAACATCCGAGTTTCGTCTTACTAAAGACTCTAAATATTCCGGAAGCAATCCATTTTCTATTCTATAAAAAAAAGTCGACATATCCCTCTTTACTTCATTTGCTACCGATAAATATCCTAATTCTTTTAACATATTGTTAACATTTTCACTACGCTTTTTGTTCAGCACTGCTCTCATTCCTTTATTAAAGTTTTTCTGCAACTTTGATATTTCTTTTGTATTCGCCATCGAGAGTATTGTCGAGCAATATCTTATATGGGGTCAGTCTAGCTCAGGCAATCGCCGCGTAAAGACGTGTCTTTCCACTCGTTTTTTCTTGTGATTAACCAAAGCTAGTGTTACTTTTGTATTTATATTCTCGCTTACTACTTTACTATTTGTTCTGGTCGGAAGTGTTGTAACGCAAAGCACTTGAAAACCAGTGCAGTGTAAAAATGAATGGGGTTGACCCCCCCTCTTCAAACAGGTTTCGGTTACTTGACCCAGACATTAATCCACCTGGCAAACGCATAATATCTGACGACTTCGTGCCTCTCCCTCAAGTCAAACATAACGATGACCACATCCCGCGATATCTCGTAGCAACTGCAGTTGGACCAAAAATTGGGGAACAAATTCGCGCCCTTTCGTCATATAACGTCTTTCATATTGACAAAGGTCTCAAACACGTATGCGCTGACTACTCGGAAGTATCTGCACTAAGATCCGGAGATTTGCTAATCAAAACCCTAAACCTAAAAGCAGCCGAGAAGTTCCAAAAAGCTACCCATATTGGGCTAATTCCAGTCAAAATCACTTCACACAAAGGATTTAACACCTCACAAGGAAGAATATTTTCTAGGAATATCATAAACCTTGCAGAAGAAGAATTAGTTGAAGGTCTAGCTAGCCAAAAAGTCGTCGAAGTTAAAAAAATCATGAAAAAATCTGGAGACCAATTAACACCAACCGGGGCAGTCATAGTCACCTTTGATTTGATTCGCAGACCGGACACAATCAAGCTTGGATGGGAATGAGTTCGAGTGGAGGAGTATATTCCCAACCCAATGAGATGTCGGAACTGCCAAAGACTTGGACACACCAGAAATAGGTGCAGAAACATAGAACTTTGCAGAGAGTGTTGCCAACCCCCCCTCACACGAAAAATGTGCCGGAAAATATTGCATAAACTGTGACAACAACACACACTCATCGTATGATCCAGATTGCCTCAGCTTCCTAAAACATAAAGCAGTCAACAAAGTAAAAATCGAACGTCGATGCACCGTAAGAGAAGCGTAGAAGGTATACAATAGCAACCCATCTGCTTACCAAATCGAACCTTTCGCAAAGCGAACAACAAAACCCACAATAGCACAAATCCTAAAAAACACCAACTCCAACACAACAAAAAAAACAGAGAAGCAAAATGAGACAATAAACGCAAAACTAAATCATAATAAACTATTAAACAATAAACCTCAAGCAGTTAACGGCACACCAATGAATACTGATAGCAATGAACCAACTACGTCAACAACAGCAGCCACCATCAGAAACACGCAAACGACTGTCGAAAATCCAACAAAACAAAATGCACAGAAAACCAACACCATCACTAAACACAGCGATTCACATTCACACACAGAAGACAACAGTATAGAGATCTCTCCAAGCAGGGAGCTCTACAACAATTTCCCTGAGTTAAACGTCATGATCACACCTAACACATACAAAAGCACACGGACGAAGTACACTGAAAACAATTAATCCCTTCCTTACAGTAAATGGATATTGGCTTAAATCTCTCAATAATACAATGGCATATTCAGGAATTTATTAATAATAAGTTTGCACTGGAGTACTTAACATATAACAGNACCTAATTTCCATACATAAGCCAGATATCATATTATTACAGGAAACCCATATAACAGACAAAACCAAACAATTCCTTCACCTGCCCAACTATCAAATTTTTCACCACAACAAACAATTAACGTACGCAAAGTCAGGAATAGCAATATTAGTTAGAAATACAATAAACGCTTCAAATCACAGGACATCCACCAACCAACTTCTGCATCAAACCGTAACTATACGCGGACTAAAAGACTTACACATCACAAATATCTACAAAGAAACTGACATAAACTTAACGCAGCAGTTGTTACAAGACTTACCAATAATAAATTCAGGGCATCAAATAGTTGTAGGAGACCTTAATGCGCAGAATACTCTTTGGGGATCTCAATACAACTCAAGAAGCGGGAACTTGTGGGAAAACTTTGCACATGAGCGAAATTTAGTATTTTTAAATGATGGGGGACCAACCCTCCTGAACACAAGGAACACGCTTACTTCAGTGGATGTAACTATGGTTACAAGTGATTTGGCAGACTGTTTGTCCTGGAGTTGTCCATCTCAAACAATCGCAGGCGATCACTTTCCAATTTTTATGCATAATGGAAACACCCATATTGAAAAAAAAATTATAAGAAGATTTAAGGAAAAACAAGCGAACTGGGAACTCTTCCGTAATAAAACAGACCTCTTTGACAACCAGTTCGTGCAATCAGACAATGTCAACAGAGAAGCAGCCTTGCTCAAAAGGATAATTAGAAAATCAGCAAACGAATCCATGCCAACCACCCGATGTCCAAAGCGAAAGAGCTCCCCAGTATGGTTTAATGCAGAAATCAATACACTAATACGTGAAAAAAGGAAAGCCTGGAAGAAATTCAGAGAAAACAAAACCCCGACAAGAACTCTGAATTACAGAAGATTGTGTGCACAGGTAAGAAGAGCCTGCAAAAAGGCAAAACAAGAGACGTGGAAATGCTTCGTAAACTCACTAAACCCGACGATAGATGCCAAGACATTATGGGGCAAAGTAAGGAAGATCAAATCCAACACCATCTCCAGCTTTCCACCGATCTTTACAAATAGTACGGCTATCTCACATCCGAAACAGAAAGCAAATCATCTAGCAAGAGTATGGAGCTCATTGGGATCAAATGACAAACTCGGCAGATGCCTTACACAACAAAAATTGGGTATGAATGTTGACGATTTCGAAAGTGTTGGAAATGATTTAATTTGTACTGTAGAAGCAGTAACACTGGCGGAATTACATCTAGCGCTCAAAAATGCTAAAGGAACATCGCCTGGGAAGGATAAAATAACTTATGCCATGGTAAAAAATTCGTCGAGCGTCTTCAAAATAAGATTTTGCCGGCTTTATAGCAATATTTTAAAAACTGGTATTTACCCACACGACTGGAAGGAAGCTGTACTTATACCCATACCAAAGTTAGGTAGGAACCAGAATTCAGTCGAAGGGTACCAACCTATATCCTTATTACCTGTGCTCTCGAAAATATTAGACAAAATAGTGACGAGAAGACTGTGGAAAGCATGCGATGGTAAAATCCTCAAAATTCAGCATGCATACATGCCCAACCACGGAGTACACACACTTTGCCAACTATTAGAAACGAAGATAAAGAAAAACCTCAACCGTCAAAAGCACTGCATACTGGTTTCTGAAGATCTCGAAAAAGCATTTGACAGGGTAATATCAACGGTAGTAATAAAGGAGCTACACTGTTGGGGTATACCCAAAATCCTTCTAAAATTAGCTTTATCCTTTCTCTCTCACAGAAGGATCTCAGTGAAAGTAGATGGTTTCTTGTCCCAGAATTATAAACTAGACAATGGAATTCCGCAGGGCTCCTTCCTCTCTGTGTTCCTTTTTAATGCGTATACGAACACACTGTCAAAAACACTAAAAGATATACATGGCATTGATTTCGTTGGTATATATGCAGAGAACATCTTTGCTTTGTCTTCAGGCACTCAAGAAGAAGTATCTCAAAGCCTCAATTCCATCGACAAAAAAATTCAAGAGTGGTCGGCAATAACCGGAGCAGTAATACCGGCTGACAAGATTGAAGCCATTCATTTTTGCAGAAAGAGAAACTGTAACGTATCGTCCATTACACTGAGAAACAATAACGTCGATCTCAAAGCGAAAATGAGAATTTTAGGCGTTACCTTCACCAGGAATCTTTTATGGAATGAACGCGTAAAAACAATCACATCAAAACTCAGTAAAGTGCAGAACCTACTCAAAGTAATATGCTCCCGGAAAAAGGGTCCCCATATCGAAACAGCTCTTTATATATGCTGGTCACTAGCTGAAGGAGCAGTACAACATTGCATCAGTCTCTATGGATATACATCCGAAGCCAATATAAATAAAATAAATACTGCTCTAAATCATTGCTTTAGAGCTGCAGCCGGCTTACTAGTGGCAACACCAATAGAAGAGTCGAAGCGCGCTACGATGACTTCCGTTTGCTACTCCAGAGTCGTTCTGTAAAATTGGCAGCAAAAGCTTTCACAACGGTTTCGCATCCTCTGCATAACACCTTTTGGGATTGTATAACTAGCGGAAGTTCTAAGGTCAAAAGCTACAGGAGCATCTGCAGCATCACTGCTATTACCAAGTATCTAAAGGACACTCATATCCCAATACCACCAAAACCACCTGATATGTGCGGGACAGACAAAAGTATCTCCATCGACAT
>NW_016158364.1:75421-102230 GCF_001687245.7 Rhagoletis zephyria | reverse complement strand
GAATCACCGTCTTATGCTGTTATAGAACAACGGATGGATGGAACTCATCAACAACTCCATCAAGCCCTTCTGCCGCCATATGCTGGTATTTTTAACGCCGAATTAACAGCAATTAAATTTGCCGTCCAACACGCAACCAGAATCAAAAAACGGGCCGTCATTTTCTCGGATAGCTTGAGTGTGCTAAAATCGTTAATGGACCGAAATAGTGAAGCGCACAGATACGTAGTGGGGAGAATTAATAAACACGACGATATTAAACTGACATGGATACCCGGACACATGGGGATAACAGGCAATGAGCTAGGAGACAAAGCTGCTAAACAAGCTTTTAGTGTGCCACTTGTAGCAGAGTCTCCTTGCTTGGTCACTGCCATGACGAATTTCCATAGATCGTACCTCAGAGCAACCAGAGATAGATTGTGGGAATCGTCCAAGTGTTTTTTAAGGACCCACAACGTCAGATGTGACCGACTGAACTATCATAAGGACCTTTCACGCGAAAAATGCATAACAATAGCAAGAATGAGAGTAGGCGTAAGCAAATTTACATCTGAGCATTACTACAGTCGCGTAGCTCAACGGGAATGTAACGAACCCCTCAGTATAGAACACATCCTTAAGGACTGTCCCATCTCCGGTTATAGCAATAACTTGACTGCAACTCTAGACTGCAGTGATGAACATACAATAAAGTTGCTAAGCGACGCCCTCAACAAACACAACCTGCTGCATGAAATATAATTTTGCTTGCGAGGCAAATGGCCTAGTCGCCGAGCCTCCTAATATATTTTATAAATTGATTTATAAAATATAATATTAATAAATAAATAAATAAATCTTATATGGGGTATCAAAATCATTTTAAATAATTTAATTTTTCCTGCTTTGGAAATAGTTTTCGTTAATCTATGCAATAAATTTACTTTCTTTGCTATTTTACCATTTATATATTCAATATGTTCTTTAAATGTCAAATTGTTATCTATAATTACCCCTAGATACTTATGCCTTTGAACCCATTCTAGCGTTGTAGAACCCTTGTTCTCACTTCGGCTTCTTCCCTAAATCTAGTCTTACCTAATGCCATACATGTTGTTTTCTGTACATTAACACATAATTGATTCTTACATAACCATTCGCATACGGTAGTTAATTCTTCATTAATTTTGCTACTCAGATCCAGTACATCTTTTCCACTTATATAAATCAGTGTGTCATCTGCAAACATATGTACTTTACAATGTTGCAATACTTCTGGTAAGTCATTTATGTACATTATGAACAACAACGGCCCCAGTTTACTTCCCTGTGGAACACCACTTTTGACTTCTTTCTCATCTGACACTACATTATTAAATCTCACAGTTTGATATCTTTCACTTAGGTAATCTTCCAACCATTCATAAACCCAACCAGTAATGTTATACATTTCCCTTAATTTTTTTAACAATAGTTTTCTATTTATTGTTTCAAATGCTCTTTTGTAGTCTAGAAAAACTGCAAATGTTCCTTCTCCTTTATCAATTGTTTTTAGCAAATCTTCAATAACAAGTTGTAAAGCCGACTCTGTGCTATATTGCTCCCTTAAGCCTGATTGGTGTTTTATCAGCAATCTATTTTCTGATATATACTTTAATAATGTTTTGTGTACTAAGGTCTCTATCACTTTTTCTATTACTGGGAGAGTATTAATTGGCCTGAGGTCATTACAATGAACACTTCCCTTGATTTTGGCAACAGGCACAATCACTGATGTTTTTACTTATTTCGGCATCATTTTTTGTGCAAGTGACTGTTGAACAATATCTGTTACTACATCTACAACTTATGCCATCGGGGCCATTCGTAATTTTTAGATTTTTGACAATTTTTTCAACAGTTCCCTTATCTACATCTTGAAACTCACTGAGGGAAATGTTTTCATTTCTCAATTCCATTTCGTAGCTATTTCCATTGGATATAGTTTCGACAATTTCATCTACGCTACCAACGAAAAACTGATTTAGTCCATTTGCTATTTCATCTGCATTAAACACATGTTGATTTCCAATTATAACACTCTTCATTTGCTTAGGTTCGGCTCTATATAGAGTTTTCAGATGTTTCCAAAGTTTCTTTGGCTCTTTCTTCAGTCGTTCAAAACTATCCTCATGATATTTCTTCTTTGCATTCCTCCAAATATTAATAAATTTATTTCTACATTGTTTATATAGCTCCCACGCCTCTAAATACCAGTAGCCTGTTTCTTTCAACAGGAGAAATCTATTATAAGCTACATCCCTTTCCACCATGCGTTGTTTAATTTCTGCCGAAAACCACGGACACGGTTTACTTCGTACCCACATATCCGGTCTCCTGCCTTCCTGTATACTCTCACTCAATATTTGTTTTAAAAAGTGATATTTTGTCCCACAATCCATGTTTAAACTACTTTTATTTCTTAATTTATTCTGTACTACTTTAGATACCACTTCGTAATCAATCTTTCCCTTCATAAGAAACTTTTTTCGCTCACCTGTAGAACATGTGAGTCACCCTAAAATCGCAATATCAGTTATATAATGATCCGATATCCTTGGTGTGTGTAGTACTGTACATTTCATGTTTATATTATCGGTTATCACCAAAGGGGGGGGGGGTCGACTGGTCGAATTTCATGTTGAAATACAGAAATCATTTCTCTTTTAGCAATCAGACCATTAACATTTAAAACTATTAGACGCCTCTTAGATTCATTTACCTTTGTTTTGGATTGCTATATGCTTTCATACATAATTGTTCTTCTTTTCATGCTCATTCTTCTTTGATAAACAGGACACTCGCTACTGAGTACACTGTGGCTACAATCTAAATTTAATTGTAGCTTACCGTTTGCCTTCACACAATTCGGGAGCACGCCATAATCCCGACTTTGGAGATCCCGACTAGACAGAATCCAGACAATTTTTAAAAATCCAGACAATACAAAATCCAGACAGGACATAATACAGACATAACAAAATCTCGACCAAATAAAATACAGATAACACATTATTCAGACAAGACAAAATCCCGACGACTCAAAATCCCGACAAGACACAATCCAGACAAAAATAAATTACAATGCGTCCGGAAATGAAATTGATGACTTATGCTTAAATATAAACGGTTACCACTCCACATTTTTCGCTTCTTCACTGCAAGGAGCCTAACCCTCTCGACAACCATTTTACTACAAGGGCGAAGGCTGCGTATTCTCGTCGATGGCAAACTAATTCCAACGGTGAATAACCGGAAAATACGATAGCGTACCACTTGTCACGTAAAAAGACATTTTTCGGATTATGACACACGTGAACGTACTCTTTGCTCCATTTAGCTTATACTGCCTGACGTATCACGTAATTTTCTTACGTATCGTTTTCGATCCATGAAAGGATGTTACGATTCGAGCCCAGATCTAGCGCTCGTTCCCGGCGCATACAACCGAAATTGCCAACCAAGTACAGAGCCGTAGTCCTCAATTCGGCAGTACTTGGCCAAAGACAAAGAAACGGTGTTGCAACCATACAAAGCCGTCCGGTTCTAAATTATACAGCGCCTGTGTGCTCGCCGGGTACAATTGGTTCGCAGTGGACGAAACTAAAGACATGCCACAATACAACACCCTGGACAACCAGAGGATGTCTTCTGATGTCGCCAGAACATAACATCCAAAGTGAAGCCGAAATTATCCCAGTAAGGTGCAACAGTTGTCAGCACTCGGACTTGCTTGAGCTGAAGGACCAGATCCAGCACTACGCACAGCACTCCTGGGACTGGGACTGTACAGACAGGCTATTAACGGCATTTACAAACTCCAGTCAAGTGAATGCCGTCATCAGTGCCAATCACCAAATCTCCTGGGCCTACCGTTAGTTTAGCCTGCGGACAATTACGGGCTAAGCAAGGCCTTACAACAATAACAACAACTGTGTCTTTTATACATAATTTTTGAGTGAAAACAGAAGACAATCATGACAAAAATCCCGACAAAATATAAAACTACTTAAAAAATCGCGCGATTAAAAAATCGGGATTTCTTGTCTTGATTGTGTCTTGTCGGGATTATGTAAGGTCGGGATTGTGTCTTGTCGGGATTACGTGCATTGTATTGCTGCCGCCAGATGATTCCCTCCACATTTTACACATATTTTTCCACCTTTCATGCATCGCGATAATGCCAAATACTCATGTACTCTACACCTCTCCCAATGACGCGCGCGCGATTTTTTAATTATTGGGTGTATAATGAAATCCCGATATACAAAATACCGAAATACAGAATCCCGAAAGACATTATCCAGACACGACCAAATCCCGACCAGACATAATCCAGACACGACCAAATCCCCACCATACATAAGCCCGACAAGACACAATCCCGACCATACATAATCCCAACAAGACACAATCCAGACAAGAAATCCCGACAAAATATAATTACAAAATCGCGCCATTTTTTTTTAATATTTTTATATTTTGTCGGGATTTTTGTCATGATTGTCTTTGTTACGTAGTGTTCGACACGAGTGTTTGCTTTGTAATGAATCTTCATTTGTTCCTTTTGTCATTTGCTTCTTACTTATTAACTTGCATACATAGGGTTGCCAACTACTTGCACAACATCTCCCTTTTGTTTTCCGATACAATATAATTAGAAACATATTTGACTAAATATGTACGTAAATTTGAAATTAAAGTAATACAATACAATTAAAAACATATTTGGCTAGATATAGATATACATTCGAAACTAAAGTACTGTGCTTACATGTAAGTGGGACAATTAGCTAAAGATCTAACTTTTGCGGTGGAGCTATTCTACGACCGCTTCTGGTGGTGATGACATTTTCTTTAATAGTTTGGTTTTTTGCGCTTAGAGTACTAGTGTTCTCGAGTTCCGGTTGTGATATATCGATATCACTTCCCTTTCTCGCACCCGACTCCGTCTTTTCGTTTATATCTGGCTCATTGTTTGCCATATTATTACTGCTGTTATTTACTTCGGAGCTATTTAACATCGATGGTTTTTGTTCTGGAATTTTCATGATATCCACACTATTTCTTCTGTACAGATTTTTGTTTTCATCTAAAATTGTAAAAAACCTAGGTTCCTCACATTTTTGTACAATTTGACCTGGTACCCATAGGAACTTAGGATTTTTCTTATAATAAATTCGATCTCCTTTCTGAACTGGTTTCAACTCTTTTGCAGTTCTGTTATACCTGCGTGTCACTTCTTCAAGTCTTTGTTTGCACCGATTTTTGAGCGATTTCTGGTCTACTATTTTGGCTTTCATTTCTGTTCTAACTAGCGGTAATTTTGTTCTAAGCGTTCGCGACATTAACAGTTCAGCTGGACTGGGCATATTATTTTTAAGTGTGGTCCGATAGTGCAACAAAGCTATATACGGATCTGATCCCGTTTCTTGACTCTTAGTTGTATATATATATATATATAGTAGTTTTTTAATAGTTTGTATAGACCTTTCAGCGAGACCATTCGAGCGAGAATGATATGGACTAGAGGTGTGATGATCAATTTTCCACTCGTTACAAAAGTGCCTGAACTCCTGGGAGCTAAATGTTAACAGGACTACTGGAATACCCTGCCTCGAAAAAATTGACTTAAACTTTATAACAACCTGTTGGCACGAGTAACCGCCACTTAGATGTTCGATTTCTATATATTTGGAGAAGTAATCAACTACTAAAAGATACATTTTGTTATTAAATTCAAATAAATCCGCCCCTAACTTGTACCAGGGAACATCAACCACTTCGTGACTTAACAGCGATTCCTTACAATTTGAATTTCTGTGCCTTACGCAAGATTCACACCCTGTCACTAGGTTAAAAATGTCGTTATTTATGTTCGGCCAATAAACAGATCTTCGAGCTAACTCTTGACATCGCTGGATGCCCATATGTCCTTCATGAATATAGGATAACATTTTTGTTCTCAAAGATTTGGGTACAATTACCCGGTTATTTTTTAATAATATCCCTTTGATTTCGTTTATGTCGTCCCTGAATGCGTAATATGGGCTTACATCGGGGTCCACTTCTTTCTTTGACGATGGCCAACCTGTCTTTAAATATCTACAGATTTTTTGGAAGACCGGGTCCTGACCCGTTGCTTTTTTAATATCCTCTATCTCCCTTTCTGGTAAGGCTACGTGTGCAATTACTGCGTTGCAATGTAAGTCGAGTTCTTTGTCTACGTTGGCGTCCGTTATTTCTTTAATCGGGGCTCTGGATAGGGTGTCAGCTATATACATTTGTGTACCAGGCTTATACTTAACGGTCAAGTTGTACATTAACAGTCGTAGTCTAAATCTTTGAAGACGTGCCGGTATTTTATATAAAGGCTTATCGAAAAGAGGTACAAGTGGTTTGTGGTCTGTTTCTACCGTGATGTTTTTTTCCGTATAGGTACTGGTGAAATTTTGTACAACCAAACAAAATTGCGAACATCTCTTTCTCAATTTGAGCGTAATTAACCTGACTATTAGACAGAGAGGCTGACGCATAAGCAAGAGGATTAATACCATGCTCCTACTGCAAACTGGGATGCATCAACAGACAACGTTACTGGTTGATTTGGATCGAAGTACGCTAAAACAGGCGTTTTTGTAAGTTCTTGTTTCAAGTATTCAACTTCCTTATCATGAACGTCCTGCCAGTGCCATAATTAATCACTTTTGAGTAAATTGCGTAAGTTTTGGTTTTTTGCTGACAAGTTTTTGATGAAAGAACCCAGGTAGTTGACCATACCTAAGAATCGTTGAAGGTCTTTTACATTAGTGGGTTTTGGCATTTCAGCAATTGATTTTACTCTCTCCGGATCGACCTGTATGCCCTCTTTATGAAAATGTGCCCTATAAATTTAAGTTTTTCCTTAAGAATATTGGATTTACTCCTATTAAACCGTAACCCTACTTCATTTGCTCTTTTCAACACCTTTTCCAGTATTTTACTGTGCTCTTTTACATCTTCCGCATGTATCAGAAAATCGTCCATATATATAATCAAACCCTGAATGTCCCCAAATAGCCTCACCATTTCCGCATGAAATATTTCAGGTGCGTGCTGCTTTTATGCCAAAAGGCAGACGTAAAAACTTGTAACAACCGAACGGAGTTATAAACGTACATAACTTCGAAGACTCCTCATTTAATGGGATCATCCAAAAGCCCGAACTGGCATCTAATGTGCTAAATACTCGAGACCCAAACATTTTAGACTTGCATTCTTCCACCGTAGGCAACGTAAAACGCGGCATTACTATTGCTTTATTTAAATTTTTGGGATCTAGACATATCCGTAAATTGCCATTTGGTTTGGTCACAATCACAATAGAGCTAACCCATTCTGTTGGGCCTTCTACCGGCTCTATAACGTTAAGGTCCATCATTCGTTTCACTTCCCGCTTTAAAGGTTCGTACAAACTAAACGGAATTCTACGCGATGCGTCCACGGTTGGGATACTACCTTCCGTCAGTTGTAAACCACACTTTCTTTTTAATACACCCAATCCACTAAACGTTTCAGAGTACTTTTCCAACAAATCTTCACTCTTTATTTCATTAACCATCTTTATAAGCTCTAACTCTTTTGCTGTAGGTAAACCTAAGACATTTTGGCAACTCATTTTTAGTATGTAAAATATCGCCTCAAAGGTTTTGTTTGCATACTCGAATTTAAGGTTAGTTGTACCAACTACTTCCAGTTTTTCACCACTGAAAGTTCTAATTGTATTCTTTACATTGTAATTTATTTGCGCTTTTAACAAATCTGCTGTTGCTTTCGAGATCAAATTCACTTGTGACCCTGTATCGACCTGACATCTTAACTCTACTTTACTTATGTATATATTTATGTACCATACATCTTTGCTTTTGTAAGTATCCGCCTGCCGCTCGCTGATTTCGCCAACAAATAACGCGCTTTCCTCTTCGCCTTCATCCGCCTCATACATACACATCTGCTGCCCTGAATTGTCCTCTGCTCTGTCTACTACTTTTTCGACTGCTCTCACATACATACGGGAATTTCCACCGCCGTTAGTTTTTTTTCGCATATAACACATTTTAGCATAGTGGTTGAGTTTACCGCAATTATGGCACTTTACCCCTTCTGCTGGGCATTTGTATTTATGCCACGTTCCACATTTGGTACAAGGAACGGCCTGCACTTTTGTTTGTTGTTGCTGCATAACTGCGTGGTTATTACTTCTGTTACGGATAACTGCTATAAACTTTTCAGTGTTTGCACCCAATTCGGCTGAGTTTTCTTTGGCTAATACCATGTTTTTTTTTTGCGATTGCCACCGCTTTATCTAATTTTAAGTCCACTACGCTGAGTAAGCGTTCTTTGACGCTTTTAAACTTTGGCGAAAGCAAACACACAAAAATGTCTCTTATTAAATCTTCACGTAGGGTTTTAAATTCACATGATAGGCTAAGGTTCTTTAAGACAGTTACGAATTCTTCAATTGTCTCTTCTTCAGCTTGCTTTCTGGAGAAGAACCGGTATCTCTCCACAACCACATTCACTTTAGGCACGAAGTAGTTGTTAAAACTTTTTAGGAGTTCATCGTAGCCCACCGTATCAATGTCATAGTTGAACGAGTTAAACACCAAGAGCGAATCAGGTCCTATGTGGTGCAGTAATAGTGCCACCTTTTGCTGGTCGGTCTGTTGCTCCAGGCCCGCTGCGCGCATGTATATTTTGAACGCAGTTTTCCAATTATTCCATGCGAGTGACAAATTGGTAGCCTTTAAATCCAATGGGGTAACTGTTGTAGCCATGCTGACCACTTTACTGCTTTCTGCCGTTGTTTGCGCCTTCTCTGTGGGCATGATGAAAATATATATGTATTTCTTTATTTTCGACCGCGATCTGACACCATGTTACGTAGTGTTCGATACGAGTGTTTGCTTTGTAATGAATCTTCATTTATTCCTTTTGTCATTTGCTTCTTACTTATTAATTTGCATACATAGGGTTGCCAACTACTTACACAACAGTCTTCTGTTTTCACTCAAAAATAATGCATAAAAGACACAGTTGTTGTTATTGTTGTAAGGGCTTACTTAGCCCGTAATTGTCCGCAAGCTCAACTAACGGTAGGCCCAGGAGATTTGATATTTCGATGAGGTATAACCAGAGGGAGAGGGGGGATGTTAGTTGAGTTGGATTGAGTGAGCATGTGAAGAGGTGGTTGGTGTCAAGGGGGGAATCTCCACATGTTGGACACTCATTTTCGATGTTTGGGAGGCGAGTTGGGCCATGTCGTTGGGGTATCTCGTGGCAGTTGAAGCTCACTCTCGTTCACATGTGGTGATTGGCACTGATGACGGCATTCACTGGACTGGAGTTTGCAAATACCGTTAATAGCCTGTCTGTACAGTCCCAGTCCCAGGGGTGCTGTGCGTAGTGCTGGACCTGGTCCTTCAGCTCAAGCAAGTTCGAGTGCTGACAACTGTAGCATCTTACTGGGAGAATTTCGGCTTCACTGTGGATGTGATGTTCTGGCGACATCAGAAGACATCCTCTGGTTGTCCAGTGTGTTGTATTGTGGCATGCCTTTAGTTTCGTCCACTGCGAACCAATTGTCCCCGCCGAGCACACAGGTGCTGCATAAATTAGAACCTGACGGCTTTGTATGTTTGCAACACCGTTTCTTTGTCTTTGGCCGAGTACTGCCGAATTGAAGACTACGGCTCTGTACTTTGTTGGCAATTTCGGTTGTATGCGCCGGGAACGAGAGCTAGAGCTGACAATTTTCCGGTTATTCACCGTTGGAATTAGTTTGCCATCGACGAGGATACGCAGCTTTCGTCCTTGTGGTAAAATGGTTGCCGAGAGGGTTAGGCTCCTTGCAGTGAAGAAGCGAAAAAATGTGGAGTGGTAACCGTTTATATTTAAGCATATGTCATCAATTTCATTTCCGGACGCATTGTACTTTTTTTTGTCTGGATTGTGTCTTGTCGGGATTTTGAGTTGTCGGGATTCTGTCTTGTCTGAATAATGTGTTATCTGTATTTTATTTGGTCGGGATTTTGTTATATCTGTATTATGTCCTGTCTGGATTTTGTATTGTCTGGATTTTTAAAAATTGTCTGGATTATGTCTAGTCGGGATCTTCAAAGTCGGGATCTTCAAAGTCGGGAGTGCTCCCATGGCAAACTAATTCCAACGGTGAATAACCGAAAAATTGTCAGATCTAGCTCTCGTTCCCGGCGCATACAACCGAAATTTCCAACAAAGTACAGAGCCGTAGTCCTCAAAGACAAAGAAACGGTGTTGCAAACATACAAAGCCGGGGACAATTGGTTCGCCGGGGACTAAAGACATGCCACAATACAACACCCTAGACAACCAGAGGATGGCTTCTGATGTCGCCAGAACGTCACATCCACAGTGAGGCCGAAATTCTCCCAGTAAGGTGCTACAGTTGTCAGCACTCGAACTTGCTTGAACTGAAGGACCAGGTGTAGCACTACGCACAGCACCCCTGGCTATTAACGGTATTTACAAACTCCAGTCAAGTGAATGCCGTCATCAGTGCAAATCACCACCTGTGAACGTGAGTGAGCTTCAACTGCCACGAGATACCCCAACGGAGGCCCAACTCGCCTCCCAATATCGAAAATGAGTGTCCAGCATGTGGAGATTCCCCCCTTAACACTAACCACCTCTTCACATGCTCACTCAATCCTTCAACTAACATCCCCCCTCTCCCTCTGGTTATACCTCATCGAAATATCAAATCTCCCGGGCCTACCGTTAGTTGAGCCTGCGGACAATTACGGGCTAAGTAAGCCCTTACAACAATAACAACAACTGTGTCTTTTATAGATTATTTTCGAGTGAAAACAGAAGACAATCATGACAAAAATCCCGACAAAATATAAAAATAATTAAAAAATCGCGCGACAAGACACAATCCAGACAAAAAAAAATACAATGCGTCCGGAAATGAAATTGATGACTTATGCTTCACTGCAAGGAACCTAACCTTCTCGGCATTTTACCACAAGGACGAAAGCTGTGTATTCTCGTCGATGGCAAACTAATTCCAACGGTGAATTACCGGAAAATTGTCAGAACTAGCTCTCGTTCCCGGCGCATACAACCGAAATTGCCAACAAAGTACAGAGCCGTAGTCCTCAATTCGGCAGGACTTGGCCAAAGACAAAGAAACGGTGTTGCAAACATACAAAGCCGTCCGGTTCTAAATTATGCAGCGCCTGTGTGCTCGCCGGGGACAATTGGTTCGCAGTGAACGAAACTAAAGACATACCACAATACAACACCCTGGACAACCAGAGGATGTCTTCTGATGTCGCCAGAACATCACATACACAGTGAAGCCGAAATTCTCCCAGTAAGGTGCTACAGTTGTCAGCACTCGAACTTGCTTCAGCTGAAGGACTAGGTCCAGCACTACGCACAGCACCCCTGGGACTGGGACTGTACAGACAGGCTATTAACGGTATTTACAAACGCCAGTCAAGTGAATGCCGTCATCAGTGCCAGTCACCACCTGTGAACGAGAGTGAGCCATCTGCCACGAGATACCCCAACGAGATGGCCCAACTCGCCTCCCAACATCGAAAATGAGTGTCCAGCATGTGGAGATTCCCCCCTTGACACCAACCACTTCTTCACATGCTCACTCAATCCAACTCAACTAACATCCCTCTGGTTATACCTCATCGAAATATCAAATCTCCTGGGCCTTCCGTTAGTTGAGCCTGCGGACAATTACGGGCTAAGTAAGCCCTTCCAACAATAACAACAACTGTGTCTTTTATACATTATTTTTGAGGGAAAACAGAAGACAATCATGACAAAAATCCCGACAAAATATAAAAATAATTAAAAAATCGCGCGATTTTTTCATTATTTTTACATTTTGTCGGGATTTTTTGTCGGGATTTCTTGTCTGGATTGTGTCTTGTCGGGATTATGTATGGTCGGG
This sequence comes from Rhagoletis zephyria, assembly GCF_001687245.7. Taxonomy (NCBI): domain Eukaryota; kingdom Metazoa; phylum Arthropoda; class Insecta; order Diptera; family Tephritidae; genus Rhagoletis; species Rhagoletis zephyria. Next base: position 90,214 of record NW_016158364.1, on the reverse strand, counting down.
ATTTGGTCGTGTCTGGATTATGTCTGGTCGGGATTTGGTCGTGTCTGGATAATGTCTTTCGGGATTCTTATTTTCGGTATTTTGTATATCGGGATTTCATTATACACCCCGTTCATGGATCGAAAACGATACGAAAGAAAATTACGTGATACGTCATGCAGTATAAGCTGAATGGGGCAAAGAGTACGTTCACGTATGTCATAATCCGAAAAAATGTCTGTCTGTATGTCTGTATTATGTCCTGTCTGGATTTTGTATTGTCTGGATTTTTAAAAATTGTCTGGATTATGTCTAGTCGGGATCTTCAAAGTCGGGATTATGGCGTGCTCCCTATTTTTCCACCTTTCATGCATCGCGATAATGCCAAATACTCATGTACTTTACACCTCTGCTATTTGATTTTAAGTCTTCCTTCTTCAATCATTCTTCGGAACGTCCGCGGATCAGTTTCTAGTACTACCATAAACGTATTCCTACTTTTCTTGTTGATTTTAACCTCAATTTTAAAATCCGCCTTGACTATTTCTGGGTTATGATTTTTTAATGCATTTAACAATTCACCATCTTCCATTTCATCTTTGGTCTCTTCAGTTCAGGAATTTTAGCTTCGTATTCTTTCCCCATCTTCTTTATCACTTCAGTATTTATGTTCTGGATTTCTTCCTTGGTCTTGCATGTTATTGCAATGCCACCATGTCTTATTTTTTTGACGTTTTCAATTCCTACTTTCATCTCCGTTGGATTCAATTTCTCTTTGCATTACCTCTTAGTTGTCTCACTTGTCAGACTCTGCTTTTTTGGGTGTACAATGATAACTTCTTCCTTGCCCTCTTTAACCTTATTCGCATAAGTTGCCACATTCTCCTTGTTGGTCCGAATATTTCCGCTTTTCTTCATTAACTCGGTTAATTTGCTTGACACCATTTTTTCCATAGCTATTTTCATACTTTCCATCATTTCACCCATAATTTTCTTGATGGAAGTATCTACCATATGGACATACTGGCCATTGCATTCGTCGCACATCCACTTCAGGTTCCTATTCTTGGATATTAGCCTCAGCTCCGGAGCTGTTATGCTCACACAATTCGAGTGGAACCAATTTTGGCATACCCCTTCACATCCAATACATTCATCATTTGCAAATTTTTTCTTGCATTTTCCACAGGTCTCATGTCCGCCGCTGGCCATATTGCTATAAGTTACTACCCACCAAGAACGATAGAATACAAGATTGCGCATTCCCGCAGAATGACATTTGTGGCAACGGGTAAACAAAGAATATGGCGAAGAACAATGAGTTGACAGTTGTGAATTTGCAGTGAGAAAACGTATTTTCTTCTCGATTCACCAATTTCTGAAGCCATCTTTGAATATAGCAAATTAAGCACTACGTTAACAAAAAATATACAACCACTCTTAAAATGTGTTCAAAAGAATAGGTCTTATTAATTAACTATTTAGAATCTTTGTGTTTGTATTGCAGGTGCCAAAAAAGTGATAATATCTTGTCGCAGTGCATGTTTTCCTGCAGAAAGTGGTCGATGCTTGCTTACCTGCGATTTTAATTTGTAAATTGTGGTATTTCAACTTTTTCAACTAAACATGTCGAGTTTAAAAGTGGCCCGTAAAGTGCTTCATGCATATTACGCTGGTGTCTAAATTGTATGGCTTCTCCTGCCGGCAGAACTCTACCCACTTTCTGGCCAAGACGTCCTCGCGGGGAAACAAAAAAAACTGCATTTGGGGGCTTCACCCCTACGGCTGCTGCAATTCAACACACGACACGACATTTTTTATTACAAATAAAACGTTTTTTACTTCAGAACGCACGAATTACTTCGATTTTTCGCTTGAAAGTACACAATACGTTTGCACTTGTTTCTAAACAAAAAGTTTGTTTACGTATTGCCATAAATGTCAAAGTCGGCAAAACCAGAGTAGCGGTTTCGGGAATGCGCCACCTTCAGTTCATTTCACCATGACTGCCCACTCTATAACTCTGGGTAATCTTATCAGAATTCATATATTTTCCACTGCCACTTGTTTACTTCTAGTCTCTTTCAACGTTTTGTCACCTTTTTATTAAATTTAGTTTAATATTTTTATTTATTTTGGCAGTTAAGCATACAAGCGCAAATTTTCCGACCACTTGCATCCAGTGTTGCCACCTATTTATATATAATAATTTTGTTGTTGGCGTTATTGTTTTTGTTGTTGTTTTTGTTGTTGTTTTTGTTGTTGTTGTTGTTGTTGTTGTTGTTGTTGTTGTTGTTGTTTTGTTTTTGTTGTTGTAGCGGCTACAACAACCCCGCCCAGATCGGTTAATATCTCACTCGTCGTCAAGTTCCATTAACGGCAGCCCTAAGAAGCGTGCAGCAACCATAGGGTCGGTCCACAGGGACAAAGGCGTTAGGGTTGTCTTGTTTTCCGGGCATGCGAAGAGATGTTAAGTGTCGTGAGGGGTCCCTCCGCATGCCGGACACTCATTTGGCACATCCGCGTTTAGTCTGCTCAGGTATGAGTTTAACCTGCTGCAGTAGCCAGAGCGATGTTGGGCTATTGTGGTTCTTGTCTCCCGAGGCAGATGAAGCTCCGTCTCGTCAATGTCCGGTGGTTGTGTGCCTAGAACGGCATTCACAGGTCTGGAGTCTACATAACTCGAGACTGACTCCCTGTGAATGTCGTTCAGGGCCTGTCGGTATGCTGACGGGTCCAGAGGTTGATTAATGAACCTCTGGACTTCGTCCTTCAGTTCGTAGAGATGCCTCCTGACGTGTCAGGGCGAGGGCTCCTCTGCAAGCAGCTGTCTGTTTGGGTGGCCACGTCTGTTATGCTCCTTGACTGGGAGCATTTTCGCCTCGTCATGCAGGTGGTGTTCTGGCGACGTCAGAAGGCATCCAGTCGCTATCCTAAGTGGGGTGTTTTTTGGCGTCTGTAGCTTCATCCACTGCGTCCTACTAGTCCCCGGCGACCACACTGGTGCTGCGTAATTTAAAACCGGCCGGCCTATTGCCTTGTATGTTGCTTGTAACGTTTCTTTGTCTTTGCCCCAATTACTGCCGGCTAGCGGCTTGAGGACCTTGTTGTGGCTCTGTACTTTATTGACAATAGCGGTTGCGTGCGCAGAGAAGGAGAGCAGACTCTCGAATATTACTCCGAGTATTTTGGGGGTATTGACCGTCGGAATTTGTGTATCATCGACGTGAATTTCCAGCGGTAGCGGTAGAGGTTATCAGTTCGTCGGAATATTTTTGTTTTTTTTTGTTTTTTTATGTATGCTACCGCATAACTTTGGACCACGTCAACCGATTTCGATAATTCTTTTTGCATCGGAAAGGTAGTGTCTCGGTGGGCCTATACTAATCTGGTTAAGATCCGATCAGTGGATCATGAGATATATATATATATATATTTTTTATGTGAGAATTACTTGTTATATACACATATGCAAATTAAGAACGGAATTTAGCCGCAATTGGAGAATGAAAATTGGCTTTCTGACTTAATGTTCTTTACCGATGTGATGACACATTTGCAAAACTTGAATTTGTCTCTACAAGGAGAGAAGAAACATGTTTTTGATTTGTCGTAAATTATTTTAAGTTTTGAAGCTAAACTACGTCTTTTTTATGATCTCACAAAAAGAATATTTCATAATTTTCCATGGCTAGAAAAAATATTGCACATGATTTAAAAGCGGATTTTGAAAAAAGATTTGCCGATTTTAAATTATTTAAATGTACGTTTGCATACTTCATAAACCCTTTTTACTGTATCATAATTGAGGATGAATTTACAATATCCGAAATACTCCTTTTTAAGAAAAGCGAAAAAGAGTTGGAGTTTTTGGAATGAAAAGAAGATAAGGCACTGGAAATTCAACATAAAGCTTTGCTATTGCTTGAATTCCGGCAATAAGTACCAGATTTAAAATAACCGCTTTTGAAAACAGCTGCGTCCCGTACATATCCAATTTTTGGTACGACGTATAACTATGAGTCTGTACTCTACAATGAAATTCGTAAAGTCAAAATACCGTTCACAATTAGTTGCATTCGCGTACCTGATAATTATTGAAAGTTATAAAAACTATCAGCTTTTTGTGTTCGCGTACGCAAAAACTTGCAAAGTAGGGTAAATTGAGAGAGCAAAATGACATTTCGAGAGAAAGCTGCTAGTTTCTGCTGGAAAAATGTTTGCCAACAAGAAAACAGCTGATCAAAAACAGCTGTCTGGAATTTACGCAAATCCTTAAATTGAATTTGAAGGTTTGGAAGTTCAAATAGTAAAATACGACTAATAAAACTTATAAGAAGTAAATAATTATTCTTTTAGTCAGTGAACTGTGTCCGGATAAGACTTCGGGATTTATTTTCTCACGTTTTCAATCTTATACTTTTGAATGTAAACAAAATTTCTATCAGCTGTTCGTCTAACTTGCAAGTTTCAGCAAATTTTCGGCTCGCGTACTCTCTTGGATATTTTTCTCTTGTGAGAGAACAGATGACATTTCGCCGAAATTTTGCTGTTGGATATATTTTGCTGGAGATTTAAGCGAACGTACCTATTGACGAACCAACATTTAACAGAACTGTTACGAACAGCTTTAACTGACGTAAAACCAGATTTTGAAAATTGGGCCAAAGGGATCCTTAGAATTTTCTTTAATATCTATCTTACGACATTAGAATAATAATACAATTAATGTTTTTCATTTCTAATAATAATTTTATTTAAAAATAAAATTTTTGTTTTTGTTGTTTTTTTGTGGCTCTTTGTAGCATTTAGAAGTTACATGTGGCTCCTATCGGCCTCGGCCTTGCCCACCCCTGGTATATATTCCCCTTGGTGCTAGACGATCATGTAGCTAGTGTCTTTTTTTAATATCGACAAGTTGAGTGTAACTTTATTGATGACAATATATGACTTGATTGTGGAAAATCGGCTTTATATGTTTATCGTCCATATGCGAGTGCAGATGAGCATTTGTGCAACCAAAAAAAAGGGATGCGATGTACTAATAAAGTGAGAGTGGTGGACGGTATGAGTGCCGCCAATAAACCAATATAACAAGAATTAGAATTTAGCTTCGATTTCTTGCGAAAATTGCGCTAGTTGAGCGATTTTGTGTTTTATCAAAATTGTGAAATATTTCAGTGAAGTTAGTACAATTTTGGTGGACCTCGAATTCCTCCCTGGTTTCATAGAGCAGACTGCAGTCAAAGGTTTGATGACGATAGTCATCAATTTGACCACATCTACAGCGATCGTTATTAATGGCCTTAATCTTTTTTAAGTAAGCGGTATCAAAAGTGTACTCAGCAAGGATTCTGTTAAGCGTCTTGATTTGCCGTGGAGTCAATCTACATTTATTAAACCATGGGGTTTTCAACCCTATCAAATTTACATGTGAATAAGTACCCAGTTTGAGTGTCGTGAACTCACTAAATTCTTGCTGCCAGTCATCTTCATTTTTGTTACGTATACTTCTTAACGCTTCTTCCACTGACTGGGAGTCCATATAATATTAACCTCATCAAACCTACCTTCCTGAATAACTTTGTATATGTCACTCACGCAGTAGTTAGATGTTCTTTTTTTGGCTAGAAGTTGACATGCAATAAGGCTGTCTGTAAAGATTATTATACATACCATCTGCAGCAAGCTGCAGTGATTTTTTTATGGCAATTAATTCGGCAAAACTAAAGGACGTTCTAAAACTTATTCTAAAGGTGTGATCTGTGTTACATGAGTGGTTAAATGTCCCACACCCAGTGGCATTCGTGCCTACCAATGCATCAGTTAAAAAGGTTTTGAAGTTCCTGGTTACATGTTCATGTAGCAGTTGTGCATATGTACCTCGGATGACGCGGTACATCGGTGTATCGGCTTTCTTTCCTTCTAAGGATTTCGTCATAATCACCAGATTAGAGTTTGGGACCAGGGGATCAACCACTTCTAGGGAGTCAGAGATGTGTCTAAATTCGTTGTTGTTGTTGTTGTTGTAGCGGTTACAACAACCCCGCCCAGATCGGTTAGTCCCTCAGTCGTTGTCGTCAAGCTCAACTCACGGCACCTCTAGGAAGCGTGCAGCCTCGACGGGGTCTGCCCACAGGGACAGGGGCGTTAGCGTGGTGGGGTTTAGAGGGCATGCGAAGAGATGCTGTGAGTCATGGGGCGACTCTCCGCATGCCGGGCATTCATTTGGAATATCTTCGCTTAATCTGCTCAGGTATGAGTTCAACCTGCTGCAGCAGGTTGGGCTATTGTGGTCCTAGTCTCCCGAGGCAGACGAAGTTGTGCCCAGAACGGCATTCACATGTCGAGAGTCTACATAACTCGAGACTGCCTCTCTGTGAATGCCGTTCATGGCCTGTCGATAGGCTGTCGGGTCCAGAGGTTGTCTGATGAACCTCTGGACTTCGTCCGTCAGTTCGTATGGATGCCTCCTGACGTGCCTGGGCGAGGGCTCTTCTGCAAGGAGTTGGCTGTTTGGATGGGCACATCTGTGGCTCCCAACCAGGAACTGCCTGCAGAGCATTAAGTTATGCTTCTTAACTGGGAGCATGTGGGCCTCCTCGTGCAAGTGGTGTTGCGGCAACATCAGGAGGCATCATGTCGCTGTCCTAAGTGCCGTGTTCTGGCAAGTCTGCAGCTTCATCCACTGCGTCCTACTGGTCCCCGGTGACCACACTGGCGCAGCGTAGTTCAGAACCGGCGGCCAATTGCCTTGTATGTTGCCAGCAACGTTTCTTTGTCTTTGCCCCAGGAGCTGCCGGCTATTGACTTGAGGACCTTGTTGCGGCTTTGTTGTACTTTGTTGACAATTGCGGCTGTATGCGCCGAGAAGGAGAGCATACTATCGAATGTTACTCCGAGTATCTATCTTCGGGTTGTTCACCGTCGGAATTGGTGTATCATCGACGTGAATTCCCAGTTGGAGTCTGACCTTCTTTGTCCAGGTGGTGTGGCTGAGGATTTTGTAGGGGAGAGGGTTAGGCTCCGTGCAGTGAAGAAGCGAGAAAGCTCGGCGAGATAACCGTTAACTTTCGAGCACAAGTCATCAATTCCATTCCCTGACGCCATGATCGAGCAATCGTCGGCATAAGAGACAATCGAGACTCCCTCTGGTGGTTGAGGGAGCTTTGAAATATAAAATTTAAACAGTAATGGGGAAAGGACGACACCCTGTGGAACCCCCTATTTTAGTTTCCTCGGTTTACTCGATTTGTCTCTAAAAGTTCCCGACGAGTGACGACCTCTCAGATAATTTGCCGACCACCGCTTGAGTCCCTGTGGGAGAGAGGAGGCCTCTATGTCTTACGACAGGTCCAGCGCTACTAGAATGGTTCTCTCACTGGAGCGCTTTCGGTTTAGGCCACGAGTTATCTGGGTAATTATGGCGTTAAGTGCTGTTGTTGTACTGTGCACTTTACGGAACCCATGCTGATGCTTCGCTGGGGTCAGGTTCTGCTATAACTAGATCTAACATTAGGAAAATTGCACAAAAGGTCCAGAAAAGTTTCATCAGCGGAAATAGTGTTAACTAGTTCCTTGGCTGTTAGCCACTTGGCTCTGTAGGTCGGTGGGAGCTCCTTTGCTAGGACATAAATCACTGGTACTGGAGTGGCAGGAGTTACAACAAGGCATCTCCCAAGAAAGCTGTTTTGGGAGGTTTGTACTTTCTTGTTGATTGTTTTCGCACAATCCGCCGTTGAGGTTCTACAATTTTCTATCTTTGGTCTGACTACCGCCTTATAATAGTTAAGTGCGACTTGCGGATGTAAAGGGTGAACACACCAAAACTGCGCCACTTTGTGAAGCTTATAACTTACCCAAAACGAATTCAATATTTTGAAATTCAAATACCATAAGTTGACCATGACCTTAGTTGAACGTAGAAGAAATTTCATTTGAATTTGATTCCTAGTTGAGTTAAAAATGGCAACCGAGCTAGAAACGAGACAAACCATTTTGCACGAGTTTATAAATGATCCGGCCTTAAGTACACGTAAAATTGCTAAAAAATTAAAGAGTGCACTATTCGACAGTTTGCAGGGTTTTAATCGGTACAAATAAGGCCTGACAGTTACGAGAAAACCAGGGAGCGGGGGTTAGCATGGTCAAAGTGATAAAAACAGTGCTCGGAAGGTCCTCAGTGCGTTTTCGCGAGATTCGAAGATTTTGTCACGTTATGTTGCAAAATCCGTACGGGGATCGCAGTTTTTCGTACAAAAGGTAAAGCGGAAAGCTTCATTGAGATGTTCTACAGCTCAAACAGCGCCAGACCGAGGCGCAAAGTAGAATGTTACAGCGAAATCCCGCATTCGGAAGTTGTATGAATTCTAAATTAAAAAATACAACTGCATTGTTATGGACTGCGAAACCTACTGCTATAAGAATTCAAAATATATTGCAGGTCAAGATTTTTATACTGCTGCAAGTCGTCAAGATGCCCCTGAAAGTTGTAAGCTGAAAATGAAGTCCAAATTTCCAAAAACCACATGGGTTGGCAAGCTATTTGTTCCTCCGGCCGTAAGAGCAGCCCTTTTTTCCCATCCGGGACAATGAATGATCAAGTTTATCGGGATGAGTGCCTCAAAAGGCGTCTTCTGTCATTTATCAACAGATAAGGAGTAGGCCATCGTTCTAGGCGGACATGGCAACCTGCCACTATGCCAAGGACACATTGCCGTGGTATAATGCAAATAACATCAATTTTGTGCCTCACGACTGCAATCCACCCGATAGCCCAGAGCCACGTCCTATTGGGGAATATTGGTCAATTGTCAAAGGAATCTTGAAGAAAACAGGTGAAAGAGTGCAAATTATTGAAGAGCGAAAAACAGAGTAGTTATGCGCATCGCGTAATGTCGATGATGCAGTCATGCAGAACATGATGGCGCGTGTGCGATGAAAATACCGATCACTTGCATATGGATCAAATAATAACTAATATTTTAACATTTTAATAACATCTAAACTTCCAAGTTATATAATACAAAAAAAAATAATAATTTCAAAGCCTTCTAGTTTGTTTGTGGTAGTAATTTCTAAGTGTCGCAGTTTTGGTGTGTTCACCCTTTAAGCCTGCTTTGACATACGTCAGACATTTGAACAAATTAGAATTTTTCTTAGAATTTTGGATAGTCTGTATAATGCTTTTACCTCTATCCTTTGGTTTCGAAAGTGAATGTCTACAGTGTTGCGATTCATTTTATTTAGGTACAGGGCCTTGGTTTTCCTGACATTAAAAAACAGGTTAAGTTCATCGCATAGCTCAGCAAAGTGGTTGATTTTGTCTTGTAGGTTAATTTTAGCGTCATCAAGGCTCTTTTCATACGAAAGTATTATAAACTCGTCCGCAAATTGATATAGTTGGGTACTAGAGTCCTCAATAGTGTGTAAATTTTTGGTATAACTATTAAAAAGACATGATGAGATGCAGCTTCATTGTGGAATGCCATTCCTAACTTCTATTTTCTCTCTCCCTAAGCGGAGCTTTCTTTGACCTAGAAATTTCGCTATCCACTCTTTATACGTGCCTTCCACACCTATATCCTCCAACAAGGTGACAAGCGTGTTCACATTTACACAATTGTAAGCGTTGCTGATGTCTGGAGCAAAGTATAACCTTGTATCCTCTGCTTTTAACAGCAATTCGATGAAGTAAGTAATTAATGCAAAATGTGGCAGAACGCTTTTCCCTATAAGCAAATGAGTGCCGGGGTAGTATTTCATTGTTTTCAAGAAAATCAGTTAATATTTTCTTAAGGCATAAGTTAATACATTTTAATAACACAGCTATGAGCGCTATTGGCCTGAAATTGTTTTAAGTCATTGAGGTTGCAGTCCCTCTAAGGAATTGGAACTATTATAATAGTCCTGCACCTGTCTGCGATCTGAAACAAGTTGTTGAGTACGGCTCGAGCGTAATTCAAAGAGAAATCATTCAGTGCTTTAAGCATCTTGTAAGTAATTCCGTCTACCCCTCCTGCTGAGTGATTGCTTTTGCTATGTATGGTACTATAGAGTTCTTCAAAGGAGATTTCTAAGTCATTGTCTTGGACAATTTCTTTGTTGATGGGCACTAATTCCCCATGTGGGGGTACTTGGTTTTTAATGATCTGTAAATAGGCGCTGTCGGCCGCTGTGGTGTAGTGGTAAGCAGTGCGCGCTTCCAATCTACAGCACCTGGGTTCAAGCCCTGGTCAAAGCAACACCTCACAAACCTCCACGCCTCCCTCCTGGATGGTTCCTCATTGAGTTGTTCTATACGCTTGCTGAAATTTTGCCTTTTTTGCTCTTTTACCGTCTTCTTCCACTCCGCCTTAACATCAAGCAGGTTTTGGAAGTTTTCAGGTGATGAGTGTGTCTTGCACTTAGCGTACGCGATCCTAAGGAACCGATAGCTCTTAGTTAGTTCTTCGCACCACCAAGTCTTTGGCTGTCTATTTTTACTAGGTGTGTAGCTAGCGGCCTTAATTTCTTCATCTATCTTGTCATGCATGTCATTTACAGATGGTTCAATGGTAATTTGTTGCAGTCCTATCAGCTTTTTTTGAGAGAGAAATTTTGTATGAGTAGTATCATTTTGTGTCGTTTCAATGATTATTGGGTAGTGGTGACTGCCTCCAATCCTAGTTGGGTCAGTCTTCCAAGAGTAGTTGCTGTTACTATTGGAGGACGTTAGGTAAAGGACCGATCTGCATCTCTTTTGAAGGTACAAGAACCATCATTGAGTATTCTAAAATTGCACTCTTGTGTAAGCTTATGTAGGTTGTTTCCCCGGCACGACTGTATATGATCTCCCCAGGCACTTGTTCTAGCATTAAAATCTCCTAGCAGTAAGATATTCTGACAGTTATCTAATACTACGTTCAAATTGACGAGTTAAACATGTTAAATGGGCTTGAAAAAGTTAAATGAACAAAACGTGTTTATAAACAGGTTAAATCCCATGCAATTGTTGTTGGAAAATTTAACCAGTTAAATCATTTAACTCGTTTGAAAACCAGTTCAGCGCAGAGTTGTATCAGAAAGCTTTCTGCTTCAGCCATCAGAAAGAGCCAAAAGCTTTCATTTGACACGCCAACGTCCAAAAAATTTATATTCTCAAAAATAATAAAAATGAAATGCATGTCTGCCCGCCAAAAAAGAGGCCAAGGCGGTAATCAGTTATTTCCCATCAGGTCTCATCGTACGCAGAGATAAATAGTGCATACATACTTAACATTTTGAAGTGCCTAAGTAATACGTGTGCGTTAATATCATGGAGCAGACATTCACACAAAACAAATAGAAACACAAACAATTTATTTTGAATATTTTTATTTTAATTATTATTTGAAATCAAACAACCGTCAAAGTTTTTCATTTAACAAGTTAAATGGGGCTAATTTGAACGTAATATAAAAAGTTCAAAATTCTTGTCATCTCATTGTATATATTTTCCTAAGGCTATGGCCACCCCACCATGGCCGTCATCACGATTCTTCTCAACTATATTATAATTAATAATATTCCTATGTTGCACTTCACTAGAAGTGAACGTTTCACTAAAACAATCTATATCAAAATTATTATGTACTAGCCAATGCCCGCCTACTTCGCGGCGCCTAATAAGAGCTTTTGCGTTGGCCAATGCAAAAGAGCGTTGAAAAACAAAATTAGTCTGTAAAGTCAAAATTTTTGATTTAAGTTGAAACCACTAAGGCGCAGTATCCTCCTCACACATAGGCCAATAATAGTCACGATGTGATACCATATGGAATACCAATCCCTTTCGGTGCCGTGAGCTTTACCGATGGTCTTATTTCCACCTGTGAGATCTCTGCCAAGCATGCGTAATCTTTTTGTATGATCTTGCAACTACAACATTGGTGCGATGCGTATGCCAATAACAGTTCTTATAGGGAAACTCAAGAGCACAGAAGTGCGTTTTCTGTTATAGGAGGGCCAAGAATCCTCGGTGTCCCGCAGGATGAAAAGTTTTCCGGTACATTGCTAAATGAGTCGAGCGATCTCGTAAGTATCTTTTAAATGAAGCAATTGTTATACCTATCTGATCTTTCCTTGTTAATTCACCACTTTCACAATTCGTGGTAAAATTTATGAACTGATTTCTGGGTAGATGCAAGACCGCATGATCGTGCATGAGGGCGTCAGAAAACAACCTCATTCTTCATTTAGACATCTGAAAACTCGTATAACTTAAACATAGGGCCAAAGCAGACCAACCACACCGGGTTTCTATACATTTCGGCTGTAGCGCCATCCATTGGGTTCATTTTATGCAAAACCATTGCTTACCATAAAATGAATACGTGTTATGAATTGCAACCTTAACTCCAGCGGCACTAATCGGGTAAATTTTTATCAAAAGAATTTTCCATCATACAGGTACATAGCTCACATTTAAAATTTGAACGAAATCAGTTAATAAATACAATTTTTATAAATAACTCTACTCCAGCACCACCTAGCGAGTTTTATAGTAGCATGTAATTGGACCATATATGTATGTAAGATAACCTCCGACAATCTGACGGAACTCTATTCAGTGTTTTTTGAGTTTATTCCGAACAACGAAAACGGCTATCATTTTATGCAAATAGGTATGTAGATAGGACAGTTTATAGCGAAACTCGTAAAAGCAAAGCTCCATTCTTTGTGAAAAACTTAAAAAAATTCTTCAAAATTTTCACAAAAATTTTACCTTACTGAAAATTAAAGACAAAGTTACAATAGTTCAATGGGATTTATAAATCTAGGAGAAAATGGTTCCCAATCGAGTGATACTTGCGCGTTTACGTAAATGTATATCGATCCAGCCTTTCCAATAATTATCACTTTTCGCCATAACTACGGTATTGATAACATATGTAGCTGTGTAGAATTTCAGGACGTTAGCGTAAGCAGTTCCAGAGATAAGCTATATGAGAAGTTCAGTTTGTATGGAAGGAAGGAGCCACGCCCCTCTTCCCAATGCATTTGCAATATATGCATTAGTGCTAAGTTTTNTAAGCTTCCTAATCCTCTTTAGTTTAATATTCGTATTGCAATATTTCATTTATTTTACAAATTTTAATGAATACAATTTTTCAATCAGTTGGCAAATCGCTCAAAAGTCGATCATTCTTCCTAGGTATTTGAACGTATTAACTTTTTCCAGTGCGTCGTTGTCATATTTGGAGTTAGCAACGGACCGTTTTCAAATTTCGCCTTGATATAACCACAAACTTATTTTTTTTTATTTCTGTGTGGAAGGTTTTACGCTAAAAAAATTAAAACTTTTCGTTGTTGCTGCCAAAAAATTAAGAAATCTGAGACGTCACGTTTTACAATTTCATACAGTTCTCTTTACAAAGCATTTCACTAAACTACTAAACGGCTTCACCGACTTGGTTCATATTTGGCAACACCTTGAAAATAAATATTCTGACCAAAAATTTACTCGGTATGTAGCTCGGGATATTCCTAAAATTCTTATACAAAACCAATTACGCTGGGGAACTAAAACTTAGCACTAATGCATATATTGCAAATGCATTGGGAAGAGGGGCGTGGCTCCTTCCTTCCATACAAACTGAACTTCTCATATAGCTTATCTCTGGAACTGCTTACGCTAACGTCCTGAAATTCTACACAGCTACATATGTTATCAATACCGTAGTTATGGCGAAAAGTGGTAATTATTGGAAAGGCTGGATCGATATACATTTACGTACACGCGCAAATATCATTCGATTGGGAACCATTTTCTCCTAGATCTCTAAATCCCATTGAACTATTGTATTTATGTGAAAATTTTGAAGAATTTTTTTAAATGTTTCACAAAGAATGGAGTTTTGCTTTTACGAGTTTCGCTATAAACTGTCCTATCTACATACCTATTTGCATAAAATGATAGCCGTTTTCGTTGTTCGGAACAAACTCAAAAACCACTGAATAGAGTTCCGTCAGATTGTCGGAGGTTATCTTACATACATATATGGTCCAATTACAAGCTACTAAAAAACTCGCTAGGTGGTGCTGGAGTAGAGTTATTTATAAAAATTGTATTTATTAACTGATTTCGTTCAAATTTTAAATGTGAGCTATGTACCTGTATGATGGAAAATTCTTTTGATAAAAATTTACCCGATTAGTGCCGCTGGAGTTAAGGTTGCAATTCATAACACGTATTCATTTTATGGTAAGCAATGGTTTTGCATAAAATGAACCCAATGGATGGCGCTACAGCCGAAATGTATAGAAACCCGGTGTGGTTGGTCTGCTTTGGCCCTATGTTTAAGTTATACGAGTTTTCAGATGTCTAAATGAAGAATGAGGTTGTTTTCTGACGCCCTCATGCACGATCATGCGGTCTTGCATCTACCCAGAAATCAGTTCATAAATTTTACCACGAATTGTGAAAGTGGTGAATTAACAAGGAAAGATCAGATAGGTATAACAATTGCTTCATTTAAAAGATACTTACGAGATCGCTCGACTCATTTAGCAATGTACCGGAAAACTTTTCATCCTGCGGGACACCGAGGATTCTTGGCCCTCCTATAACAGAAAACGCACTTCTGTGCTCTTGAGTTTCCCTATAAGAACTGTTATTGGCATACGCATCGCACCAATGTTGTAGTTGCAAGATCATACAAAAAGATTACGCATGCTTGGCAGAGATCTCACAGGTGGAAATAAGACCATCGGTAAAGCTCACGGCACCGAAAGGGATTGGTATTCCATATGGTATCACATCGTGACTATTATTGGCCTATGTGTGAGGAGGATACT